>NW_027185804.1:24443521-24463575 GCF_028583685.1 Petaurus breviceps papuanus
GGAGGAAGGAAGGAAGGGAGGGAAGGAAGGAAGGGAGGGAAGGAGGAAGGAAGGAAGAAAGGAAGGGAAGAAGGAAGGAAGGAAGGGATTAAGGAAGGAAGGGAGAGAGGAAGAAAGGAAGGGAGGAAGGAAGGAAGGAATCTAGTCAGTAAACCCCAAGTTAAGTGGGCAACTTCTGACCATCAAGATTTACCTTCCTTTGCAGAAGGAGTAGGAGAGGGAGAGGATGAGTTGAGTTACTCAACTAGCTGGGTCCCCATTCAGGTAGCTTGGTCTACTCACAGATTGTGTTTGTCCTTCATTTTTGAAGAGGACCACGGCATCAGGGAAATGATGACATGACTTACAGTTGACTTTGATTGTACTAAAATACTAGCTATAGCAAAAACTATCTTTGTAGAAGATATGATGGCATTCTTAGAGAAACAACTGAAAAACTAGTTAAAACAATTAAAAACTTTAGCAAAACTGTAGGATATAAAATAAATTAACATCATCAGCATTTCTATGTATGTGTATATGTATTTCTACAGGAAGAGATAAAAAGGGAAATTCCATTTAAAATAACCGCAGACAATATTAAATAGTTGGGAATTTACCTGCCAAGACAAACTCAGGTACTATATGAACACAGTTACAGAACACTTTTCACAAAAATGTCAGATCAAAAGAATGGAAAAATATTAATTGCTCATGGGCGAGGTGAACAAATATAATAAAAATGACAATTCTACCTAAATTAATCTATTTATTAAAGTGCCATACCAATCAAACTACCAAAAATCATTTTATAGAGCCAGAAAAAATAATAATGAAATTCATCTGGAAGAACAAAAAATCAAGAATATCAAGGGAATAAATTTTTAAAAGTGTGAGGGAAGGTGGCCTGGCCATATAAAATCTCAAACCATTTTATGAAGTAGTAATTATTAAAACAATTTGGTACTGGCTAAAAAATAGAGTGCTGGATAAGTGGAAAAGGTTAGGTACATAATACATTTTAGTAAATGACCATAGTAATTGAGTGTTTGATAAACACAAAGATGAAAATTTTAGGGACAAAACTCATTTGACAAAAATTACTGGGAAGACCAGAAAACAGCAATGCAGAAACTAGATTTAGACCAATATCTCACATTGCAAACCGAGATAAAGTCAAAATGGGTACATGATTTAGATATAAAGAGTGATACCATAAATACATTAGGAGAGCATAGAATAGTTTACCATCAGGTCTATGAATAAGGGAAGAACTTAGGACCAAAGAAGATATAGTGAGCATTATAAAACATAAAATGAATAATTTTGATTATATAAAATTAAAGTTTTTGTGCAAATGAAACCAATGCAACCAAAATTAGAAGGAAAGCAAAAAATTGGGAAAATTATTATAGCAAGTATCTCTGATAAAGGCCTCATTTTTCAAATATATGGAGAACTGAGTGAAATTTATAAGAGTACAAGTCATTCTTCATTTGATAAATTGTCAAAGGATATGAACAGACAGCTTTAAGACAAAGAAATCAAAGCTATCTATATTCATGTGAAAAAATTCTCTAAATTACTATTGATTAGAGAAATGCAAGATAAAACTATTCTGAGGTACCATATCACCCCTATCAGATTGGTTAACATGACAAAAAAAAAGGAAAATGATAAATGTTAGAAGGGATATGGGAAAACTGAGACACTAATACATTGTTGATGGATGATCCAACCATTCTGGAGAACAATTTGGAACCATGCCCCAAAGGGCTATAAAACTGTGCATACCCTTTGACCCAGCAATACCACTACTAAATCTATATCCCAAAGAGATTTTTAAACAAGTGTACAAAAATATTTATAGCAACTCTTTTTGTGGCAGCAAATAATTAGAAATTAAAGGGATGCTCATCAATTGCAGAATGGCTGATAAAGTTGTGGTATATCATTGTAATGGAATATTATTGTTCTCTAAGAAATGGCAAGTAGCATGGTTTCAGAAAAACTTGGGAAGACTTATAGGAACTGATGCAAAGTGAAATAAACAGAACCAGGAGAATATTGTACATAGTAATAGCAATATTATACAATGAATTGTGAATGATTTAGCTATTCTCAGCAATATAAAAATTCAAGAGAATCCCAAAGGACTTAACATAAGAAATGCTATCTACCTCCAGAGGAAGAACTGATGGAATCTGAATCTGAATGCAGATTGAAGCATATTATTTTTCTCTTTTTCTTCCTTCCTTCCTTCCTTCCTTCCTTCCTTCCTTCCTTCCTTCCTTCCTTCCTTCCTTCCTTCCTTCCTTCCTTCCTTCCTTCCTTCCTTCCTTCCTTCCTTCCTTCCTTCCTTCTTTCCTTCCCTCTCTCTTATACAAAATAACTAATATGGAAATGTTTTACATGATTGCACATGTATAACCTACATTAGATTGCTGATATAGGAAGGGAGAATATAGGAAAGGAGGATAGAATTTGGAACTCAAAATATTTTTTTTGGGGGGGTGCTTTTGGAGGGCAATTGGGGTTAAGTGACTTGCTTAAGGTCACATGGCTAGTATTTGTGTTAAGTGTTTGAGGCCAGATTTGAACTCAGGTCCTCCTGACTCCAGGGCCAGTCCTCTTTTCACTGTGGCACCTAGCCACCCCGAAACTCAAAATCTTAAAAAAAAAAAAGGCACAGAAGTTAAAAATTGTTTTTACATGTAATTGGGGAAAAATATATTTTTAAATGAACTAGAGAAGGAAATGGCAAACCATTCCAGTATCTTTGTCAAGAAAACTCCACTGGGGTCACAAAGAGTTAGACATGACTGAAAGTAACACAACAACAACAATTTGCTGATGGTTATACCAAAAGGAGCTGGTATCCCTGGGTGGAGAAATCAGCTGGGCTGCCCTTGGGCCTGCCCTGAGGCCTTTACAGTGGGGCAATTTGTTTTGATGGCCAGACACCTGTGGAGTACCAGCAAAATGCTTCCTTGTTAGCATGAGTGGAAAACAGATTATCTCCAAAGGCACAAGGTGCTTTCTGTGGTTTCTTTGTTTTTTGATGGGCCTTGACTTTCTGCCAGTCATACTCACATATACTCCAGGACCTGCTGTTGGGAGAAATGCTAAGTGGACTTGGGTTTTGAGAAATCAAGTGACTCACTTCTAATCTTTTCAGGTATTGCTTACTGGGCACAGAGAGTTTCTGTTCTTCCTGCTTGTTTAAATTATATGCATAAACAAACTAGGCTGGAAAGAATCTCATCTTAATAAAGAATAATGCCTCCCCCAAAAAACAATTTCCTAGAATCTTGTGGTTCCTATTAATCAAGCAATGTATTTATTAAATACCTACTATGTGTCAGGCAGCTAAGTGGCTCGCTGTACCTGGAGTCAGGGAGACTTGAGTTCAAATCTGGCCTCAGACAGGTACTAGCTGTGTGACTCTGAGCAAATCACTTAACCCTATTTGCCTTAGTTTCCTCATCTATAAAATGAGGTGGCGAAGGAAATGGCAAACTAGTCCAGTAATTTTGCCAAAGGAAAAAAAAAACCCAAACCACATAAACAAACAAACAAGAATGGACAGTATGATCTACTGGGTCACAAAGAATCGAGCATGACTGAACCACTGAAAAACAACAATGTTAGGCTAAGCTGTGGGGATAGAAAAAACAAGCAAAAACAGGTCCTGCCCTCATGGGGGTCACGTTCTTTTGGAGTCTCTCTACCCAGCTACATAAATTGGCACATCCAAGATGCATGTTGCTGTTCATCCTTGGTTTTCAAAGAGGATCATTGACATCACAAGTGATCTATTGACTTGTGTCTGCGCTGGATTTAAGAGAGACAGAGAGGCACAAAGTTGTGAGCCTCATTCTCTTTTCCAGAGTCACTGAAGTCCTGTGGCAAGACAAAAGTCATTCAAAATCCATTCAGGGTAGATGCAAGGTATCCTCAAAGAAAAGGTGTTGGCAGCTGAGAAAACTAGGAAAGGCCTCCTGTAGAACCAGGAATTATGAAGAAAGATAAAGAGAGAGGGGATTCCAGGAATAAAGGGCAGCCAGTTCAAAGGCTGGTAATGTAAGTCTGACAGGTAATAAAGCTGACTGCGGCAGATAGCTACTTTTACAACTTTTCAGTGCTTACTTGGGCAATAAAAATGTGCAAATGACCACAAAAGAAAGACTACCACAAAAGAAGGACTACCACAAAACACTTGAAAATGAATGTTGAAAAACATGTAGAAAAAGCTTGGCTCCAAAGAGATGTAAGAAGACTTTTGTAGTGGTGGGAGTGGTCATGGTTTTAAAACACTGCATACAAGAATTGGAAATTGAGAGGATACCTATATCAACTAGGGAATGACTGAACAAGTTGTGCTGTATGAATGCAATGGAATATTATTGTTCCATAAGAAATGATAAGCAGGCAGACTTCAGAAAAACCTGGAAAGACTTGCATGAACTGATGCTAAGTGAAGTGAGCAGAACCAAGAAAACACTGTACACAGTAACAGCAACATTATTCAATGACCAATTTTGATGAAATTAGCTGTTCTCAGCAATGCAATGATCTAAGACAGCTCCAAAAGACTTATGATGGAAAATGTTCTCCACATCTAGAGAAAGAACTATGGAGTCTGAATGCAGATTGAAGCATACCATTTTTCCTTTTTTTCCCCTTCTCTCAAGGGTTTTCCTTTTGGTTCTAATTCTTTATAACATGACTAGTGCAGAAATGTGTATTTTCAAAAAGTACTTTGTTATGAAAAAAATGTAGCAGGGATTATCTTTTTTTGTGTATTTGCATTTTCCAGCACAATGACTGGCTCATAGTAAGTCTTTAATAAATGCTTCTTGACTTCAAAAAACAAAAACACTGCATATACTCTCAGATTTTTTTCAACATATTGATTAGTTTTGCTGTATTTAAATCTTATTTTTCTTTTAAAATTATTATTTATTTTGAAAATTCTTCCCCTTCCAATTCTGAGTTCTAAATTCTCACTCTCCCTCTATCCCATCCTTTTCCCATTGGGAAGGCAAGCAATATGATATAAATTATACACATGAAGTTGTGAAAAGCTTATTTCCATATTAGCTATGTTGGGGGTAAAAAGGATTTTTTCTTTTTCAATATTTGTTGTTAAGGATGGCTCTCTGAGAGTAGGAAGGAAGAGGGATAAAGGGGGAAATTTTGGAAAAACAAAAGATATCAATAAAGATTTATAGGGGAAAAAAGACTTCTTAGATCTTACAAGATGCTACAAGCATGCATTGAACACTGGCTGTGTGTAGAGCACAGTTCTAGGTTCATACATCCTTGAAATAAGACTTAGTCCCCACTGTTAAGGACTCAGTTACATTGCTGATATGAACACCTAGTGCTTTGAGGACCCAGATGCCCCCTAAAGGCACTGTCTTCCACTGTAAAGACCACTGAGAGATCAGAAACTTGCCAGTCTGATAAAGAACCTGGCAAGACTTTCTCACTGTGGTGATGTCCCCGATTACTAGTATTGCTATGGAGGAGGGGAGCATTAGGATGTTGAATACAGTCTTTGTTCCAACTATGCTGTCCCCACTGAGATTGCCAACCTCACTCAACCCAACTCACTGACACACTGAGACTCCAAGGTCCAGACCACCTAGCCCTTCACTCTCTCACACCCACCACAGACTCACCCATCCACAAATGGCTCCCCGGTTCCTGACACTCTCCCCCATGGTGAATTGATCCTTATTCCACCACAGTCCTTCCTGCTTCTCACTCACTCACATGACTATTCTCCTACATTGACTCAGTTACTCTGATCTATAATGTTAGGTCTCCTTCCTTCTCTATCCTTTCACTACCTTCAAACCCCAGCAACAACACTGAATCCCTGTGCTTTAAAGGGTCATGAGGAATAACTGATAGCTACAGGCCACTCTGGGCCCTATGCTTCAGTATTGGGTACATGGCTAAAGGTCTTTTGATTCTGTATTGGGGGTGGGAGAGTTGGCGCTAAGCTGCAGCTTTTCTCAGCAGATGCAATTCCCATGTGGAAGACAGTAAGGAACCAGTTTCCTGAAAAGTGTAATGGGAGTACCCTGCTCCCCAATTTGGAGCTTGCACCAACATTTTGTCATTGGTTCTGACCTGTGAACCCCTTGATAAAGAGAAGGACAGTTGATTGATTGGGTAGCTGGGACTGAGATACCTTCAAGCAAATTATGTTGTTCATCCTTTGTTTTTGAAGAAGACCAATGACATTACAGGGTGGTATCTTGACTTGTGCATAAATTGGATTTAAGTGAGGTAGACTCACACAAAGACTTCAGCATCTCTCTCTAGCAGGCCTCCTTCTTATTCCTACCTGTGGGTGTTCCAGTGAAGAAGGACCTCAGTGGGGAGAAAGGGGGGCCTCAGGCTTTGATCTCCCTACTGGAATGACCACGATACAGCTCCCAAATTCAGGGTCCTGTTGTTTCTTCTATGTCTGTTTGTCTGCTTCTAGAAGGATTTTGGTGATGGCTATGACCTTGTGGGGTTAGAATGGTACACTACCAGAGGTTGAGGCCTTCCACTCTATATCAGGTTGTTGTTTTTTTTTTTTCTGGCCAATCGGCCCAGCCTTGACATAGCTGCAGAAAAACCCAAGGGACCTAACCCAGGGGTAGCTGAGATAGGGACTCATCCAAGGGCTAGGCTGCATTTGAAAGTGAACGGGGTGGGTGGGTGCTATAGAGAAACTGCTTTAATTTTGAGTCAAGGTAGCAAATATGACAGTGTGTCTTTGTCCGGTGATGGGGTGAAAAGCTTATACTTCTGTTCTTCCTATATGTTTGAAGTAAATATGAATTTATAAAAGATTATTGATGGTCACTGGTTAAATGGAACTGCAGCACTAACTACTAGCAGCTAACAGTAAAGAGAACACACCAGAATAGGGGCTCGAGTTGGCATTAATGAAGAATCACCCTAATCCTGCAAGGATGTCCCTAGAACCCTGAGGAGGAGATGGAGCTATCTTTGCTCTGGAAGAATGAGTCCAGAATATTGCTTCAAATGCAAATTCAAACTCTATTACTAGCCCTGAAGGAGCTCTTGGGTTGATAATTAGTTTAATAATAATAATACCGTGTTTCCCCGATAATAAGACCTATCCCGAAAATAAGCCCTCCCCTTACTGTGTAAGATTCCTCTAAAATAAGCCCTCCCCCGAAAATAAGCCCTATTGACATTGCTACTGTAGTGAAGGTGATCCCCTGCGCTACATGCTACATTACGGTACCCTCTGTATGCACCGTCCTCCCCCCCCCCGGTGAAACGCACGCCACACTCCGAGTTGCATTCAATCAGAGCTGCAGCAGTGAGCGCGTCATCCTGTTCTTCCCCAGTGATTTGCTTGCTGGCGTCATTGAGAGCAGTGCCGAGGAGGAGAGCTGAGGCAGGACAACATAAGCCCTCCCCTGAAAATAAGCCCTCTGGTGTTTTTCTTTCCAAAAAAATAATAAGACAGTGTCTTATTATCGGGGAAACACGGTAGGCAACCAAGTGGTGCAGTGGACAGTGTTGAACCTGGAGTCAGGAAAACTTGATTTCAAGACCTGCTTTAGATATTTCTTTTTATTTTTTTAAAGCAATCGGGGTTAAGTAACTTGCTCAAGGTTACACAGCCAGTTATTTCTGGGTGTGGTGCTAAGTGTCTGAGCCCGGATTCGATCCCAGGTCATCTTGACTCTGGAGCTGGTGCTCTTACTAGCTGTGCTACTTGGCCACCCCAGACATTTCTTAACTAGGTGACCCTGGCCAAGTTACTTGATCTCAACCTGCCTCGGTTTCCTAATCTGCAAAATGGGGATAATAATAGCACTTACCTCCCAGGGTTGTTGTGAGAATCAAATGAGATAATATTTGTAAAGTGCTTTGGAAATCTTAAAACACTATAGAAGTACTAGTTATCATTATCATTATCGACTCTTGTCTTTTCCTCTTCCAGAATATGCTTTGCATTGTGTTAATCACAGACTATTCAAGCTAAATGGTTTCCTATAGGTGACTAAGTACAACCCAGTGCTGATACAGATAAATTAATGTCCTCAGTCACAAAGTAAGCAAGTGGCAGGGTCAGGATATGGAAGCAGGTCTTCTGACTGTAAACCCACAGCATTTTCTAGCATATTTCCAGACTTCTCCTGTGATGACAGATTGAGCCTGAGACTGTTTTTTACAAAATGCTCTATAAGTTAACCCTGAGAATACACAAGCTCTCATCCACCCAGTACTTTGGTGCTATACTAAGAAATAGTACTTTTGGTACTAAAAAAAAAAAACCAAATAATTTTACTACGGTAAAAAATGTTTGAGTGGATTTTCTGTTTTCTCTTTTGAAGCACACAGTGGATGGAAAGTGATAAATTCTTCCACTAAAGTCTTCCCTGCAATGTCCTGCTGTGGTCTGGAGATGATTCTCCATTCTTCAACAGCAATAAAATATTTTTCAGGTTTCTTTTTCTTTTCTTCTTCTTAAAGATGTGCTTTAAAATGTCTTTAAAAACAAATATTTTATTCATTTTTTTAAAATATTGCAGTCACTTCTCAATGACTTCCCAAACCTTCCCCTTGGCACAGTTAAGGAAAATAAATAAAAAACCAAATTGACCTGATAATGTACCATTAGGTCTGACAATGTCTGACGATAAGTACCTCACCCTGCACCCATATTCACCACCTCTCTGCTGATAGGTGGGAAGCATACCTTATCATCAGCCCCCTGACATTACAGTGGGTCATGGCATTGGTCAGATTTCAGAAATGTTTCAGTGAGCACTTAGCACAGAGCCAAGCACATAGTAGGCATTACATCAATATTTATTCTCTTTCTCTTCCCTTTCATTTGTTTTCCTTTACATTATGTCCATGATATTGATCTGATCAAACTTTTTTCATTCATGCATGTCACCAAGTTTCTCTAAATTCTTTATATCTGTTGTTTATTATGGTACAATAATAATCTATCATATTCCATCTCTCCTTTTTTTTGTTGTTTTCCCTGGTCAGAATGTAAGCTCCTTAAGGGCAGGGACTGCCTTGCTTGTCATATATATATGTATGTATTTATCTATTCATCCATCCATCCATTCACCTGTTTCTATATTTATCTATCTCTATCCATCCATCTATCTCTCTGTCTTTATTCATTTATCTACTCATCTCTATCATCTGTTGGTCTAGATCTGTCTAGATATCTTTTCAGTCCATCTATCTTTTTTATCCATTTATCTGTCTATCTGTCCATCTACCTATCCATCTCTCTCTCCTTTCATCTATTCATCTGTCTGTCTAGATCTGTCTGTATATCTATCTTGTCTATCCATCTATCTCTTTATTCATCTATCTATCTATCTATCTATCTATCTATCTATCTATCTATCTATCTCAATTTATCCAGCTATTACATAGTTGTTGGGCACCCACTTTGCCTACAGTTTCTTGCTATGACAAAAAGTACTGTTATAAATATTTTTGTCTATATGGGACCTTCCCTTCTCCCTTTGACCTCCTTGGGTTATCTTCCTGGCAGTGACTCTGAAATCTTGAAGCCCAAGTTTCAGGAGGTCCTGCCAAGCTGGGTGGGTTACAAGGATGACCTCAGAACAAACTGACATATATCTACTATCTGAGCCTGGCAAAGCACCAAGAATTCCATCACAGGTCAACTTCTGAATGTCACAAATTCTTTGGTTTTGGTGATCTTTGAGATAGATATTCAGAGAACCCCCAAAGAGGGTGGTTGGAACATGGGATATTAGAAACATCCCACCAAAAGCTGCAAACTTTGAAGAAATGTAAATGACTCTCCCATCCCATAATTTTAGTTTTCCTGTGATGATTTGAAGCAACAAAGTAGATACTTGCAAAATCTGTTTCCTACAGCTTGTGTTTCTTGGATAGAGGCTCTCCTAGGTTGAAATCACCTCTGAACTCAGTTGTGAGGCTGAAACAATTCCAGAGAACATCTGTCACAAGACACCATGAGGTGCTGGATGCCCTCTTTCTGAAGTTCATCTCGTCCCAGGCTGAGAAGACAAACTGTTTTTCCTGGAAATTGATGTCATAGGACAGTACATTATATTACCTGCTTTCATCGTACCTAACAGTGAAAGCATTTGGCTGGAAATCAGGGGACCTGTTCTTCTTCTACGCCTCTTCTACTTACCCCCTATTCTGACTGGAGACCTGATATAAGCCAATGATTTAAGCTCTTGGTACCTGATTCAATCTATCGGTGAATCAACCATTTCACCATAAGCCAATGAGTTAAACTCTTGGTACTTGACTTAGTCTTTCCATCAATCATTTCAGTAGTCTAAGTCTTAATGATCCTCCCTCTAGAATTTCTCTTGCATCCATGCCCTTCCCTTCACTCTGTCCTCACCTCTCACCTGGACTATTGTGATACCCTCCTAATTGAGGGAGGGAGTATGAAACAATGCAAGCCACCCTGGATTAGGAGTCAGGGAACCTGGGTTCTTCTCTCAGCTCTGCTGCTCTCTACCTACCTGTGTGACCTTGGGCAAGTTGCTTCACCTTTTCGTGCCTCAGTTTCCTGAGGGAGGTTGGAGGAGGCAATCTCTAAGGTTCCTTCCAGCTTCAAAACTGTGACCCTAGAGTTGATTTCTTTGCTTCCAGTCTAGCCTTCTCCAATTCTTCCCCTACACAGTGGCCAAAAGAGTCTGCCTCTGACACAGATCTAATTGTGTCACCCCCTTGCCAAAACAAAGCAAAACAAAAACAAAACCTTTGCTTATGTGACAAAATTCAACTCCTACCTAAACAAAGATCCCTTCTAACAAGGTAGGCATATAGTAAATGCTTAATAAATGCTAAGAACTACAGGGAGCAGGGAGATTGTATTTGTTTGGGGACTTTTATACTGTAGCAAGATGAGCTTTGTTTCTAAGTGAGATTATTTAGGCAACAAATTTAAGCAAGTGGAGGAGAAACTTTCTGCGTCTCACCTCCATGGTATGGCTTGTAGCAAAGGGTTGTTGGGAGATTCAAAGCATCAAAGAAGCATAATCTGCCTTCATAAGCAGCAGTGCCATTTACAGGCTATGGGACCTTAGGAAAGCTATTTTTGCCTTGTTAGACCTCAGTTTTCTCACCTGTCAAATGGAGACATTAATATGTGTCCTATGATTATCATAGGGCTCTTGTGAAGAAAACATTTTGTAAACCTTAAAGCTGTATAGGAATGGATGTTAAATTAACTTTCATCTTCCCAAACTGTAGATCGGATTGAGGAAAGCAAAGGCATGAGATTGAGTAGACTGGGAAGCGCTACATGCCTGTAGTTGTTGATATCATGCATCAATATCATTATTATCCTCAGATCTCAGCTGTCCAGCTTTTTCTTTTTAGTTGTGAACCACCTACTCTGTGCAGGTTTACCACCACTGCCTATAGGAGTCTCCCCTCCTCCCCCCACTGAAGTGGAATGCCTCCCCAACTAAAAAAAAATTCTTTATATTTATTTTGTTTATATTTTGTATATATCTACATGTGGGAGTATTGTTTCCACTTCCAGAATTTAAACTCCCTGAGGGCAGGATTTCTTTGGCTTTTTTTTTTTTTAATTTCCTGAGTGTAGCACACTGTTTAGAACATAGTAGGGATAAAGCTGACTTGTAATTTCATTGATATAGGGAACTACCTTTAAGTCTTTACTGGTGTAGGTTAGCACCTTCTCTGCAAATCTGAGAGAACTGCTCAGAGCCCTGAGAGGTTAAGGGTCTTGTCTTGCCTTACTGCCAGTACGTGTTAAAGGGGAGATTTGAACGCAGATTGCTCTGGCTCTGAGGTCAGTATCTATTCACTCTACTTCACTGCCTTTCTATTAGGTTAAGAGAAACGGAGACCTTAGGGATTCACATATAAATAAACGCATATTAATTGATTGATTAAAGATACAAACACAATTACACCCCAACTTCTCCAGGCAAGCCCCTTCTCTGAAGGCTCTTGGACAGCACCAAGAAATGAGTTCCACGCTGTAAAAATCCCATCGTCACACTGCGCCACTCTTGTGCCAAGGGAGAACGTTGTGTCTTTAGTGTGGCTGGTCCTACCTGTTCTGATTTCAGTACATTCTGTTTGTCAGAGGATGAAAAGAGAGAGCAGGCACCAACGTCTTCTCATCTTCGTAAATGCCATTTCTAGTTAATGATTACCATACAGTTGGACTGTAGTCCAGCTCAGCCCAGAAATCTATTTCCAATGCAGCCCACTGGGGCATGGCATAAAGGAGGGTATTGTGTGCCAGGAAATGGGCGCTGGCCACAGATGCCAAGTGGGGCCTAATTGCTCATCCGCCTCAGAGGGGGGCTGAAGACAGCCTGTGCACGTAGCCTTTCGTTTTTATAAAGCGATGTATTTACCTTAGCTATTGACACGAAGGTCCTGTTACTGAAGCTGGAATTCTTGTTAAATACAATGTCCTATCAGCCTGAACTGACAGACTGTCTGCGCTGTGTAGACGGGAGCCCGCAAAAGCTCCCAGGCTCTGGTTGTAACTGGTCGGGTCGGACCTAGAGTCAGTCTCCCATACTTCATTCATTCCCCTCCCCCTCCTTCCCCCGCTTTTGTCTGGTTCTGTGCAAACAATGTGTCTGGTGGGGAAAGAAACAGAGAGTTATGAGTGTCAGAGGACACTCTGTTGGGGGTGGGGGGAATCAAACCCAACACGCTGACTGAAGCTGACAAGCCAGACGCCCGTTCCCCGAAGAGCCTGCTTGGGCTTGGTACAGAGCACTGTTGAATTTTCAGCTGGGAGGGGTGGGTCTCCTTCACTCTTTCTTAATGGTTTCACATTTCTGCTACATTGTTGCTCTCCTTCCTACTGCTGAAGCCTCCAACTAACGTAAGGAGGCTTGGCTTTGGAACCAGAGGTGCCAGGTTCTTAAGCCACCCCCCCCCTCCCAACTCACTACCTGGGTAACCTTGGACAAGGGCATACAGCTTTCCCCAGGCCCCACAGCTGTTTACAAGAGTAGCTCAAGGGGTGGTTAGGTAGCACAGCGAGTAAGAGCACTGGCCCCAGAGTCTGGATGACCTGGGATTGAATCCTGGCTCAGACACTTAGCACCACACCCAGAAACACCTGGCCGTGTAACCTTGAACAAGTTACATAACCCTAATTGCTTTAAAAAAAAAAAAAAAGGAGTAGCTCGATCTCTATTCTCTTTTTTTGTTTTTGGAAGGGGAAAGGCAAGGCAATTGGGGTTAAGTGACTTGCCCAAGGTCACATGGCTAGTTAAGCGTTAAGTGTCTGAGGCTGGATTTGAACTCAGGTCCTCCTGACTCCAGGGTTGGTTACTCTATTCACTTCGCCTCCTAGCTGCCCCTTGATCTCCTATTCTTAAAGTGCTTTGAGATTCCCAACTGCCCTTTAGTAGAGTCCATGAAGTGAAGGCTGGGGACTGAAAATTTCTGTCCTGCCCTTAACTTTTGTGGTCACAACAATAAGTGAGCTTCTGAAGTAAGATTTGAATCCAAGATATCAGAATCCTCACAGAATTCCAGAACCTAGCAGAGAGCCTGGAACATAGTAGCTGTTTAATAAATGTTTGTTGACTAACGTAATGCAAAATGGAAGGGTTGGACCAGATGGTTTCCAAGGCCCCTTCTATCTTCTTCTTAGGTCTCAGTTTCCCCATTTGTAATATCAGGGATTTCGTATCCGATATTCTCTGAAACTCTTTTCAATTGTAGGTCTGTGACCCAGAGTATGTAAAATCTTAATGTAATATGTTTAATTATTAATAAGTTAATGTAATATGTTTAATATCAGATTCTTTTCTTCTCCAAGAGGAGAGACCAGAGTAGCCAGGGCACTTTCCAGTTCATGGGTGGCTTTCAGGTTGGGGAAGGAGTACCCCAGTACTGCCAAGGGCAAGCCCTTATGATAGAATGAATCTCTGCTCCCACTGATTCCCAGAAATACACCCTCTGCCCATGAATATCAAAGGCTGCCGGTCTTTCCAAGAAGTAAGGTAAGTTCAGAACGGATGTCAGTGTTATCACTCATGTGATCTGGGGTTTTTACCAAACTCCAAGCTCAGTATGAGTCAACAGTGAGAGATGGGAGCCCAGAAAGCAAATGAGATTTTAGGATACATTTTAAGAGAGGCCCAGTGTGCACGACAGACTCCTGCTAGAGACTTGAGTTCAGTTCTGGGGACCACATTGAGAGAAAGCCATTGACCAGCTGGAGAGCAGATGGAGGAGGGAGATGAGAATTATAGAAGCAAGCCCATCCACATCCAAGTTTTACATGAGCATAGGATCTGGACCCCTTTGGTTGTGTGATTTAGCTGATGGACCCTCCCCTCAAAATAATGTTTTAAACACATAAAATAAAATACATAGGCTTACAAAGGAAACTCATTATTATATTGAAATAAATATTAGAATATTTTAAAAAGTTACAGTTATTAGAATATTTCAATCAAAATATTTTTTAAAAAGATAAAGGAATTAAGAATGTTTAAACCTAGAAGAGAAGACTGAGAAGTATCAATCTCCAAGTATATGAAAGGTTATGTAACCCTGCAGAAGGAAAGGATAACATATTATGGATTTTGAGCTAAGCTGGAAGAAAGCTCAGAGGATACTTTGTCTACCCCCCTTCCCACCCCCATTTCACAGATGGGAAAACTGAGGCACAGAGAGGTTCAATGAATGGGTCCAGGGTCAGAGTGCTAATGAATTGTCTGAAGTGGATTTTGGACCTAGGGCTTCCTGTCTGGCCCTGTACTGCCTTTCATCCCCACTCCCCACCCCCAGTCACACAGAGCTGTTTCTGGGAGTGATAGGCAGAATTTACAGAGAGGCCAATTTCAGCTCTGTGTGCAGAAAAACTTCCTAATGATGAGAAGCACCCCTAAGTGCCATGGGTGGTCAGGAGAGGTAGGGGTTTCACCCTCCCAAGAGGACTCTGTGCCCCTCATCTGACGTGTTAGAGGGGATTCTTGTGTAAGTACAGTTTGGACTATGTGATTTCTGACATCACCACTAAATCCAAGATCCTGTCATTCTGGCAACCTGCTATGTCTTTATTCTTTCTTTGGGCCTCAGTGTGTACATCAGTAAAACAGGCATCACCATCATCTGGCTTGGAGTGGAGACAAATTAGAGATCTAACGTGAAAGAACTTTGAGCCCTTCAGAACAAAAGTGCTACTTATGGGAATCTAAAGGATGAAGATGACACAGGCTGGGGCTTGGAGAAGTCAGGAACAGCAAGCTTGTCCTAGCACAAAGTGGGGATTTTTTTTTTTTTAACACTGTAGAATCAGAGAATGGTAGATACAACTGGAAGGGGCCTTAGAGACCACCAGTGGGCACCGTGAAAACAATGTTGGACTTGGAGTCAGGAAATCTGGATTTCTTTTCCTTTTAAAAATTTTTTGGGGGCGGCTAGGTGGCTCAGTGAATAGAGCACTGGATCTGGAGACAGGAGGACCTTAGTTCAAATTTGGTCTCAGACATTTAACACTTATTAGCCGTGTGACATTGGTCAAGTCACTTAACCCCAATTGCCCTGCCTTCCCCCCTCCAAAAAGCACACACACAAAAAATCATTGAAATTTTTGTTCTTTTTGTATTATTTCCTAGTAACTTGATGTCCCTAAAATAACCCTTCTTATTTTAAAGGGAAATAGTTAAGCAAAGCAAATGACACATAAACCAAGGCTGGGAACATGTGAAGCATTTTGTCTCTATAGTCCTCTGCCTGTCTATCTAGAAGAAGCAAAGAGATTCCATCACCAGTTCTTTGGAATGGAGACAGACCATTCCATTCATTTGAAATTATTTTTGAAATTTGAAATTATAAGAAAATAATATTGTGCTTCAGTGTTTTTTTCTTTTTAAAAAATATTCATTTAAAAAAAATTTTGAGTTCCAAATTTTCTTCTTCTCCCACCCATTGAGAAGACAAGCAATATGCTACCTATTATACAGATGAAGTCATGCAAAACCTACTTCTATATTAGCCATATTGGGGAAAAAGGAAGGAAAAGGAAAAAGCAAGAAAAAAAAGACTTTTATTTCAATGTCTGCCTTAGAGTCTTACTAGCTCTGTGACTTTGGACAACTCACTTAATTACCCTCCCAGACTCAGTTTTCTCATCTGAGAAATGGGGATAATAATAGCACCTCTTTTCTAGGGTTGTTTGTAGGGGTCAATTGAGATTACACATGCAAACCTTAAAGCTCTCTGTCAGTATTAACCATTGCTATTGCTGTTTTGCAGATTACAAAACAGATACTCAGAGTGTTGCCATTATTTACCTGTATTCACATAGTTAGAAAAAGAACTAACTGATTGTGGAAGCCAGTTCTCTTCAGTCTTGTTCTGGGTTTTTTCCTCCACTAGATCAGATCACTCAGCCTTCCTCCTAGAATCTCAGAGTGAGTGACGCTCCTCCCTGAAGCCCCCTCAGTTTCACTATTGGATGTATATGATGCAAAAACAGAGGCATGGATATTCAGCCTTTCAAAGTGTGCACTCGGGGGAGAGAAGATGAAAAGAAAGGAGACACTGGGCCACGATTCTGCACATCAGAGTTATCACATAGCTATATTTTCTACTTCTTCCCACAAGGCTTTCTCCATGGGATGCAGTATCATGGCAGAAAAAGGAACCAGAGGTTCTGGGTTTGAATGCTTGGGGAAGTCATTTCCCATGTGAGCTTTGGCTTCTTTGCGATAAAATGAGAAGATGGGATATGATGGCCTCTTAATTTCCTTCTAGCTTGAGATCTATGATCCAGTGATCTGTGTTGACCCTATGCTTATAAGGTCATCACTTAGATCACTATGAGAATTCCTCCCACTGATAAATCTGTGAGGCCATGAACCAGTTCAGATTTAAATAACATGGCTGGACTGTGCTTCCTAGAAAGTGAAGGAGCACTTCTGCTTCTCTCTGGGAAGGAAGGGTCCATTTTCTTCCTTCCCTCTTCCCAGTAGAATGTCCCAAAAGGGAGTCTCCATAACTCTCCAGAGGGCCATCACGATCCCTGTTCTTGCTCAAATGGTTTACATTTGGCATTCATTCCTAAAGCATGTTGGGGGACTTTTTGTTCTTGTTTTTTGATGATTCTGTTCCTTGAGTCTTTATTGACTATCCACAAAAGTCTTGGCTCTGGGGGCCTAAACTTTCCAGGTATAGTTGCCTTCAGGGCTACCTTGAGGAGAAATTTTAGACTAGGAAAAGTTCATCTTCAGCGAAACCCAACCTGTTCCCTCATTTCTTCTCTCAGGGGCTTAGGCTTCCTTTTTTCTATTCCCCACCATCCCTCTGTTTAAGCCTGCCAAAGATTGAATATCAATCACATTCCTTCCTTTTGGAGTGAATTTGTTGGAGTCCCTGTATTATGTGTTTTTTGTGATAGCATGCTGGGCCTGGAGTCAGGAAGACTCATCTTCATAAGTTCAAATCTGACCTCAGACACTTACTAGCTTTTGCATCCAGAACAAATCACTTAACCCTGCTTGCCTCAGTTTCCTCATCTGTAAAATGAACTGGAGAAGGAAATGGCAAACTACTGCAGTATCTTTGCCAAGAAAGTCCCAAATGCGGTCATGAAAAGTCAAATGTGACTGAAAAATAGCTGAACAACAACAAAGTCTCACAATTGATTGGAGAGGGTAGGAGTCAAAAAAGTCAAAATTTGAGCCTGAGTTCAAATCTTGCCTCAAACACTAGCTGTGTGACCCTAGACAAATCTCTTAATCTCTTGCAGCCTCAGATTCCTCATCTGTAAAATGAAGAGTTTGGACTCAATGACCTCTAAGATCCCTTGTACCTCAAAGTCTGTCTCTCTTGAACATCTTTGCCTTTTAATTTTTATCCCTACTTCTGGAATCACAGTGTGGCTCTCCTAGGAAAGGGATTTCTCAATCAAAGAACAGGTTGGTTAGGAAGCTATTTTCTAGAAGGGGGCACAATAGGGATGGAATTTTCTGGCACCCCTGAAATGGACTAACCTATGGGACTCACCTGATTGACTGTCTTGTCTTTTGCCTAGGATTGCTGTCTCTACTAAAACACTATTTAAAGTTCTTTGAAAACCTTAAAGCTCTCTATAAATACTAGCTATCATGATCATCACCACCACCACCACCACCATCATCACCATCATCATCATCATCACCATCACCATCATCATCACTATCATCATCAATATTGTATTTTTTAGAAGACCTCGAGGGTCTTTTCCAGTTTTGAGTTGTAGGGTGTCTGTGATCTTACATAACAATTGCTCAGAAGGAATCAATAGAACCAAGAATGTGAAGAGTAGACTTGAGAGGCTCATCCAGCCCAGAGCACACAGAAATGTCGATATCATATATTATGGCTGTATCACACCAGACAGTGTTGCTATCCAGCTTTTGACTCTCTAGGGGGTCATGGATGGTGGAGAAGGGATCACCCTGCCCATTCTCAGCCAGGATACCTCTAAATGTAAAAAGGGTATTTTTTTTCCCCTCATATGGAGTTGAAATATCCCTTCCCCCTCATTACTCTCGACTTGGCCCTTCAGAGTCAAGCAAGACAAGCCAATTGCTTCTTCCAAGTGACAGCTTTGCAATTACATGAAAACAGCTATTGAATCGCCCCTAAAGCTTCTCTAATCCAGACTAAACATCCTTATTTCCTGGAGGACCTTCACACTTCTTTCATGGTCTGCTGCCCGCCACTCCTCCTCGCCTCCCCTTCCCATCTTTACTTTGCCTTTCAGAGCTGGGATCCAGAAGATGTGGGATAAAACCACCCTTGACCAGCCAGGTTCAGACGGGCAGGAAAGAGCTTGATCCATGATCTTATCTGTGATACGGGCATAGGCAAGGGCACAGAGTCTCTCCCACGCACTCAAGGAATGGGAGTACATATAAGGTATAGATATACATGAATATGCAGTTAGTCAATGTCACTGTATCATAGAGTGAGGATGGGGAGGAGGAAGAAAAGTAGAAAAAGACTGGAAATATAGGCAGAGAGGCCAGGTGGTGAAGGACTTAAATGCTGAGCAGAGGACTTTATATTTGATCCTAAGGGTAGGGGGGAGCCTCTGCAGATTATGGAGTGGAGGCAGTGACATAGTCTGATTTGGGAAAATCACTGAGTTGAAGATGGATTAGAATGAAAAATGCAAGGAAAGATGGGATAAATAGATCTCTCACATATACATATTTCTATTTTTTTAATTACGAAATCATCTAAGATTTTACCAAAATCATGGTGAATTTGTGTCATAGATTTTACTCAGAGGCACTGCCCATTTGAGTGTGGAACTTGGGGTTCAGAAGACCTGGGTTTGAATCCCATCTTAGACACTTACACATTAGTAAGTCACTTTGGACCTCTGACTTTCGTCTGTAAAATGGGATAATAATTATATATCTCATAAGGCTGTGGTGAGAATCAATGTGTAAAGATATAAAATATTACATAAGGGGTACAAAGCAGGCACTTTGCAAACTTTACAACGCTCTATCGATAGCAATTGCAATAATAGTTATTAGGGCAGCTAGGTGGAGCCATAGTGCATAGATAAATGAGCTTGAAATCAAGAAGCTTTATCTTCATGAGTTCAAATCTGATCTCAGACACTAGCTGTGTGATCCTGGACAAGTCACTTAACCCTGTTTGCCTCAGTTTCCTCATCTGTAAAATGAACTGGAGAAGGAAATGGCAAACCACTCCAGTATCTTTGCCAAGAAAACCCCAAACGGGGTCAAGAAGAATCAGATATGACCAAAATGAATGAGCTACCACAAAAATAATAGTTATTTTTACTAATTATCCTACCCTAGATTGCAGCATTGGGTAGTAGCTTTAAAGATAAGAAAGGCCTTAGAGATCACTTAATACAGACCTTTTTTTTTTTTACTGATGTTGGTCTTGAAGTCCCAAGATATTAAATGATCTCCCCAAGGTCCTAAGGAGAATAACACCACTGCCCTATCTGAGAGAGAGAGAGAGAGAGAGAGAGAGAGAGAGAGAGAGAGAGAGAG
>NW_027185804.1:24463585-24469134 GCF_028583685.1 Petaurus breviceps papuanus
GAGAGAGAGAGAGAGAGAGAGAGAGAGAGAGAGAGAGAGAGAGAGAGGGAGGGAGAGAGAAATACCTACTAAACATAAAGATAGTGAAGAAAAATTGTCTGTTTAATAATAGCAGAGCACTGGACACAGAGAAAGCCTGGACTGAATCCCATCTCTGACCCTTATTAACTGTGTTACTGGACAAATTGAATCATCTCTCTGAGTCTCAGTTTCCTTATGTGTAAAATGGGGTAATGATGGTGCCTATCTCATGGGGCCAGTGTAAGAACCCAGTGAAATAACATGCATAAAGCATTTTGCAAACCTTAAAGTCCTCTAGATATGGGAATTATTACGAATTTAGTGCAGACCTGTGATTTCATTGGTGTATTATTGTTCAGTCATGTCTGATTCTCTGTGACTTCATCTGGATTTTTTTGGGCAGAGATACTGGAATGCTTTGCCATTTCCTTCTCCAGCTCATTTTACAGATAAGAAAACTGAGGCAAACGGAGTTAAGTGACTTGTGTAGTCACACAACTACTGAAAGTTTGAGATCTGATTTGAACTCGGGTCTTCCTCACTCCTGTCCTGGTGCTCTATCCACCAAGTCCACCAAGCTGCCCTTTATTGGTGTAGGGAACTCCATTGAGGAAACCTCCTCTGACAATGGAAATTGGTAATAACAATTCTCTAAGATCATCATTATTAATAATAATGGATAAAATGCTGAGCTTGAAGTCAGGAAGACCTGAGTCCAAACCCAGCCTTAGACATTTGTCTCAGGCAAATCACTTAACCCCAGTTTCCTTATCTGTAAAATGAGGATAATAATAGCACTTACCTCCCAGGTAATCAAATGAGATAATACCTGTAAAGCACTTAGTACGATGCCTGATGCATAGGTACTTTATAAAATATATTATTAATTATTCTTACCATTAAAGTATACAAATAATATAAATGGTATCTTGTGATGCCTCAGAAATTTCTTGAGACCAAAAAGGGGTCCCCATGCTAGAAAAGGGTGAGAAATCTTGGGTAAAGAGTCCTTGAGATCTAGCTCTTATGAAATGTTCTTGTTAATTCTGAATCTTCAAGGCCCCACTGGGTTGCTCTGAATAGTTCTTTGCATAGCCACTGAATGGAAAGCCCTTGAATGTTGACAGGGTGTGTACTGGGTATACTGAGCTGCTATTAGTTTCTCTGCCACTTGAACTGTCAAGGCAGCTACAACCTTCTGAGACACAGATGTCTTTAGAGCTCTCTGTGCCTTTTCTGTTATCTCCCTAATAGCTTTTTCGTTGGGCAGGGTCATCTACACTCATAATTTCTTTGGGAACAGGTTAGTCAGTGTGTGTGCTTCCACACTTTCAGGGTATTTCTGGGACCAATTCCAATTCCAGGTCATTCAACCGAGCTCTTACTGGGGCCCCAATTTGTCAAGGAGAGAATACTAAGAGGCCGTAAAAAAAAAAAATCACAACCCAAGTAGACAAGCAGGTATTAGGATTATAGGATCATGGGACTAAAGCTGGAAGGGTCCTTTGAGATTATCTAGTCCACTTTCTTACTTTACTGAGGTGGAAGCTTCAGCCCAGAATTAACCAGAGAGGTTAATTCACTTGTCCAAGGTCACACAGATAGAAAATGGCAAAGTCAAGATTTGAACCCAGATCTTCTGATTCCAAATCCAGTGATTTGGAGGTTTTTCAGGCAGGATTCAATGTTGGTGAGAGGTTATGTTGCTGCCTGTCCTATGGAGATTAGCCTTTTTTTTCCCCCAGTCAGCATAGTCCAGACATGCCATCTGCAAATCCGTGGGCAGGGGCAGCTGACAGAGGGAAGTGGTAAAGGGATGGAAATGGAGGGAGGATTGATCTGAGCCTCCTGATGGGGACAGAGCCAGGCTCCATTCAGGGGAAAGTGTAGCCGAATGGCACCAGGCTGGCATGGAGTTGGCAGGTTTCTCTTGCCAGATGGGATGACTGTCAGGTTGCTGGCAGGATGCCGGGCCCAGGTCTTCAGGCTGTGTGACAACATCGAAAGCTTCTTTCCGGTTTTCTGTGAGAAATTAGATCAGTGTTTTTCTAACCTTTGTAGGGCTTGGCTTCTCATGCACATACCACTCACCTCCTGGTCTCTCTCAGCTCTCCCACTCTGGTTTTCGCTATTCTCATCTCTCCCACCTCTCTCCTCTTCCCTCCTTTCCATCCCTCTGGATCATCTGGCCCAATTTCTCCCATCCTTTGACCCCTGAGGGCTTCCCCCCTTTCATTCTTCTCTGATTTTTCTTTTTAGGGTCTCCCATCATGGAAGACTCTGGCAATGATTCCATTTACTCTCCTTAAAAATGTAGATGTTCTGTATGATGAATGAGAAAAAATGATGGAGGGACTTGCAGAAAGTGTCAGAGGAACCAGTGGTTAAGAGAGATGGGAATGTTTTTATGTCCCTTCTGTTTCTCTGGAAATTTGACAGCCATAATCATGTATACTTTCATGTAATACTTTCCTTGAAATGCAATACTAGCATTCTTATCCCAGCAAAATTATTACCTAGTAGAATGGAAGCCCCATGAGGGTAGCGATTGTTTTCCATTTTGCCTTTGTGTTCCTATTGCCTGGCATGTTAGTAGGTGCTTACCAAATACTTCTTGAATTGGATTGAATTTGCTCCCCCTTTGTAGGTGAAGAAACTGAGGCTTAAACAGGGTATGGTGCCCATCTGTAGTACCTGCTATCAGGGTGGCAGATGCAGGTGAATTGCTGGGGTCTGGGAGTTCTTAGCTATAGTACTGGATAGGAGGACTAAATCCGGTGCCAGTGTAATGAGTCCCTGGGAGCGTAGGGTCACCAGGCTTTCCTGGGGAGGGCTAAACTCAGCCAGGATGGAAGACTGCAACAGCTTCCATGCTGATTGGTATGAGGACTGGGCCCATGGGTGTCTGTCATTGCATTTCCACTCTGGACAAGATAAGTGGATCTAGTTTGAAAGAAAGAAGAAGGAAGAAAAGAAAGAAAGAAAGAAAAAAAGAAAGAAAGAAGGAAGGAAAGAAAGAAAGAAAGAAAAAGAAAAAGGAAGGAAGGAAGGAAGGAAGGAAAGAAAGAAGGAAGGAAAAAGGAAAGAAAGAAAGGAAGAAAGAAAAGAAAAAAGAAACTTTTTTCTAGACTCAAAGACAAAGTAATTTTTTCCTAGTTACATAGTTGATAAGTGTTGGAGTCTGGACTTGAGCCCAGGGCACAGGATCAGAGAACACACAATTTAGAACTAGAAGGGGCTTCCGACATCATCTCTACAGTAAGGAAGCTGAGGACCAGGAGGTCGCTTGATTTGCCAAGGGTCACAGTCCTTTGACCACAGCACACTGTGCTGCATCTCCCTCTTCAATTCAGTCCAAAAGAAGCACCGGTTGAGGGCCTGCTTTGTGCAGAGCATGCTCTTAGGAGCTGAGAACATCACAGAGAAACATAAAGCAAAGACTGAACACAGTTAGCTTTTAATGAATGGTCGATGACTGCCTAAATGATGGAAATACCGTGTAAATCCTTGTCTGGTATTCAATGCCCTCCCTCAACTACCTACCTGTGCAATCTCATCCCATGGTCCTCTTTCCGTATCCTTTGTTCTAGTCTAGCTGTGGGGTCATATCCACACCTTAGTGCAATGCTTCACACACACAGTAAGCACTTAATAATTGCTTTTGATGTATCCTCTTTTAGGTCTGGGCCTTTTCTGACCTCATTCATTCTGGCTGGAGTGCACGCTCTTCTCCCCATTGATTCCTGGTTTCTTTCAAGCCCCAGCTCAAGCATCACGTTCTCTGTGGATTCTTTTCTCATCCGTTTCCTTCTCCCCACCTCAAGAAAAAGTCAGCTGGAACCTTTCTTTCTTTCTTTGTTTTTTGCTTATAAATCCCTATGTACGTATGCTTTCTCCTCTACCAAAATGGAAGCTCCCTGAGGTGTAGGAACTTTTGTTTTGGTCTGTGTTCCTGGTCCATGGTAGATACTTAATCATGCTTGTTAATTTACTGATATGTGTAGGGGAGAGAAGGTTATCTCCAGGGCACAGAAATCCTCTTGGCCTTGGTGGTGGGCCACCTTTTAGTGGTCTGAATAATCCCCACACAGAAACAACTAAGAGATAAATTGGGATGTTTTGTCAAGTTTTTAGACTAGTGGGGACTGCCTCGTCGGGAGGAAGACACATTGCCCAGATGATGGAGGCAGAGGACGTTGGGGTTTGAAGTTACCGTGCCTGAACCAGTTCCAGGGAGCAAGACCCACTTGACCCTAGGGAGGAGCAGGGTTGCTCCTGACCCCCGGGGCAAGTTTCTTTCTGTGCTGGTTAGCAAGAAAAAGAACCAAGAGAGACCTAGGAATCTTTGGTTTGGTGCTGCATTAGAGCTGGGATGCAGAGACTGCTAGATATATAATACTGGGTGAGTCATATGATTTCTCTCAGGCTCAGTTTCCTCACCTGTAAAATGGGGATAATAACAGCACCTACCTCCCCGGGCTGTTGTGATGATCAAATGAGATAATATTTGCAAAGTGCTTCGCACAGGGCCTGGAACGTAGTAGGTGTTTAACAAAAGCTTATTTCTTTCTTATCTTCCCCTTCCCCTTCCCCTTCATAGAGAGTCGGGTCTGCTCCCAAGACAGGAAAAGTCAGGAATAGCCCCACCCCACCTCCATGCCCCTTGCAATGTTGGCAGGACCTCTGTGGAAGAGGAGCACTCTCTCTGGCAGAGGCCTAGTGGAGCTGCAGACTGACTTGGAGTGATTCTGGGTGACCCCTTCTGGGAGACGCTAAGAACTAGGAGAAGTCACCCCCTTAGGACCTCGTGGGAGGCAGTGCCTGGAGCCAGGGCTGAGACCTTTGGGAATGTCTTGGTGGAGAGGGCTGCTCTCCAGAGGGGGTTTTTATTACTCCAAGAGCTTGGTTTTGAGTCCTGTTTTTCTTCAATCTGCCAATAAACTCCTGTCTTTGAGGTTTGGGAACTGTGTCCTCAAGGAGAAGGTGGTGTCACCACCTAAGGGGGGACCTGAGATGAGTTTGGGGGTGGGGGCTCTGGTCCAGAGAAATGATGACTATCCTAAGTGGACCTGAGCCCCACCCATCCTGAGGGACTGTCAACAAAAGGAGGGTGCAGGAAGTGTCTAGAAGGGCCACAGAGAATCTGTGCTTGTCCACACCCTCGAGGGAGGTGATAGGCCAGGCTTGGATTTGACTCTGTTGTTTAGTTGAGTGCCAAGTTCCTGGAGGGCCCATTGAGTTTTTCCTTTTGCAACTCTTACACTCACAAGCAGACAGAGAGTGCTCCCTCCACTCAACAAACACGGATGTCTTGGTTTGGTTTGTGTGTCTTCTCCTGGTCCTTTATCACTGTCCTAAATGACCTATATCTACTACAAAGAACTGCAGACCATCTAGTGCAGGGTCTTGCACAGTCAGTACTTAAGAAGTATTTGCTGAAAGAAGGAAGGTGAGAATCATGAAGGAAAAGAGGAAGGGAAAAAGAGAAGAAGAGAGGGAGGGAAGGAGAGAAGAAGAGAGGGAGGGAA
>NW_027185804.1:24469144-24472791 GCF_028583685.1 Petaurus breviceps papuanus
AGGGAAGAAGAGAAGAAGAGAGGGAGGGAAGGAGAGAAGAAGAGAGGAAGGGAAAAAGAGAAGAAGAGAGGGAGGGAAGAAGAGAGGGAGGGAAGGAGGCAAGAATGGGAGGGAGAAAGGAAAGAGAGGGAAGAAAGAAGAATGGGAGGAAAGAAGAAAAAGAGAAGGGAAAAATGAGAGAAAGAAAGGGAAAGAAGGAGGAACAGAAACGGGGAAACGGGTGAAGGGATGAACGAGTAAAGGAGAAAAACGATGAGGAAGGAAGGGGAAGGGAAAGGAACAGAAAGAAAGGAAAAGCAATGTTATTATGCAGCCCAGGGTTGTCCCACTGGACTCAGTGGAGCTGGTGAGCCGGAAGACTCCTTCAACGTCAGGCCTGGGGGCATGCAGGACCCCATGCTCAGAGTTGGGAATTTCAATAGAATCCAGAGTATGGTCACGCTCCCACTCTCATTTCAGAGCCAGTCTTGGGTGGGCCTGAATTCCAAGCAATGTGGCATTGTTTGCCAAGTCACTTGAAAGATGTTGGCAGGCAGGGGGTGTTGGTGGGAATGGGGGGGAAGGACGCTATAGGACAAGTTTCTGCAGCATCAGCTAGTCTACGAGTTCCATCATTAACAATGCAAATGGAGGGGAGTGTCAGCTGATTTATTAAATGAAGCGCTTGGCACGTCCCAGTTCTTACTCCAGTCCATCTGTCATCTCCATGTCAGCCTACGTGCACTCACTGAGCTCCATTCGATTCCACTGAGGTCTCGGGATTTACTGTGGCTTGTTTCTAAATTTGTTTGATCCCATCATTAGACTCTTACGTCCCCACCCCTTTCTTGCTTGATCCCCTGAGAATACTTGTTCTCTTTTTCAGAACAGTAATACCCCCTTATATGTATATAATGCTTTATGGATCACAAAACACCTTCAAATGTTTTATCTCATCTAATCCCTGGACACAGTCCTCCCTCCCCCTCCCCAGACTTGTGATGATCCTTTAGTAAGCTGATAAGTGAGTAGTGACCATGAGATATTATCACCATCATCATCATCATCAACCACACAATACTATGGGATAGTGCAAGGATTATTGTTCCCATTCTACAGATGAGGAGACAGAGGCTTAGAGAGTGAGGTGACTTGTCCAAAGTCACACAACTAGAAAGCAACAGAAGCAGAACTAGAATCGGGGTCCTTTAACTCCGAGTTCAGGGTTCTGCAATTGAGGTTGTGGACAATTTCTACTCCATTCTTGTTTTTCATCATGTATCATGGACCCATCTGATGTAAGAGACAAGACAGGCATTCCTAAACCCAGCAGACTGTGGCAAAGATCCAAAAAGACATCCTCAGGTTCTCAGCCTCTGGCAGTATCATAGTGGACAGGTAGATTGGATGGGGAGGCAGTGGGGTCGACTAACCAGTCCCTTCACCACCTAGCCCCTGACTCTACAAGGAGGGCAGAGGACTGAGGAGTCCAGCTTTGTGTCATAAATATAGAGGAGGGTCCCTTGGATCCAGAGATGTGGACTTCATGGCCTCAGTTTCCTTCTTTGTAAGATAATTGTGTTGTATTACATGAGCTCTTAGATCCCTTTAAGCTTGACATCTGCAGCTTTGATGGGGTCAGACGCCCATCATTCTAAACTGACTCCTCTTGGCATAGTTTCCATATAGAAAGGCAATGCTTCACCCTTGGGGGACTAGTGCTGAGACACAGTGTTGGGTCCAAGCATGTAACTAGAAACAGGTGACCTTGTTTAACTCTAAGAAATAAGCCATGTTGCTGAAGGTTGCTATGGACCTTGCTTCCATTCTATTTCTCTGTCTTTCTCTGTCTATCTTTGTCTGTCTCATTTTTTCTCTTTCTCTGTCTCTCTATCTCTTTCTATTTGTCTGTTATCTCTTTTCATCTCTGCCTTTGTCTCACTCTGTCCTAGGAATTTAGAAGTCCATGAGGCCTTCTATGAAAATTATACAAATATGCCCAGCTAATCGTAGGTAAAATAATCCAGTGCGAGCCTTTCCCCCGAAATAGCTAAATAACCCCATGCATTTTATGTATTTAGGATGATTGTTGAAGTATCTATTTTCATTATTTTTGGTATATTCTCTACTGAGTTATGAATTTCCTTAGAAAATATATATTGATTTTCAAAAGAATATTGTTTCTACATGTGATTTCTTTGGTATGGGGAATTTTCAGTGTGGAAACTCCACAATTAACAGTTTATACCTTAGAGTCTTAGAGGTTTAACCAAGGAGACATTAAATGCCTTGTGTCACACGGGTAGTATGTGGCAGAGGGAAGACTTACAGCTGGGTCTTCCACAATTCAAAGCCATCCTTCTCTCCACCATTCTACACTCTCACCCATATGGTATTAAACCCAGTCATCTGCAAACAGGCTCCAAGAAATCTCTCCATCACCTTTTGGGCTTCTTTTGTGGGGTTCTGCTTTGCTAACTTGCTGCAAACCTGCTTTGTAGAATTGCTATGACCGAGGCTTATTAGTTGTATGAGTTCTGGCTTCCAACCAATCTCGGTATATGGCATACTCACTATCTGATGAAAATTGGGGGTCTCCCTGCTCTAGGAAGCTAGTTTGCAACTTCAAGGAATTTATAATGACAAGTGAATATATATATATATATATACACACACACACACATACATACATATATATATATATTTATGGAGACATAATTTAGACTTTCCAACTATACATATTTACATGCATGAGTGTGACTTCATTAAAATTTTACTCTGATGCCACATTGGGGCATGTAGGTGGTCCTGAGTTCTCAAAAATGGCCTGGGTTCAAATCCTGGCACTTTCACCTACTACCTATGTGACCTTGGACAATAGCTAGCATTTACATAGACTTTAGGGTTTTACAGAGCATTTTACCTACATTAAAGGCAGTTAGGTGGTATAGTAGATAGAGTGCCTGGCCTGGAGTCATGAAGACCTGAATTCATACCTGACCTCAGACATTTACTAGTTGTGTGACCCTGGGCAAGTCCCTTAACCGTGTTTGCTTCAGTTTCCTCATTTGTAAAATGAGCTGGAGAAGGAAATGGCAATCCAGTCCAAGATCTTTGCCAAGAAAACCCTAAATGGGGTCACCAAGAGTCAGATACAACGGAAATGACTGAACAGCAACAAATTACCTATGTTAACTCATGTTATCCTCACAAAACCTCGATGGAATCTGGGGGTCTCCCTCTTTTAGGAAGCTAATTAACAACAATTCTCAATGCTATTAGCATCTCCATCAGAAATACCCAAAGTTAAATGACTTTCCCAGGGTCACACAGCAAGTAGGTGTTTGAGGCAGAAGATTCAAACCCAGGTCTCTCCAAATCCAAGCCCAGAATTCTATCCGCCATATCAGTGGTTCCCATTTAATGGTCCATTGGATGATGGTCCAATGGATTCATGTTAAAAGGTCTCTAACAGAGTCTTCAGCAGTAAATAATTTTATAACTAGTATATTAAAATACTCTGAAGTTCGTATTTTTGTTGTTGTTGAAGAGTCTGCAGAACAAAAAACGCTGGGAACCATATACTGCTAATAAGTCACAACTTCTCTCGCTTCCACTTCCGCATCTACAAAAGGAAGGGCTTGGACTAGGCGATTTCCAAGGTGCAT
>NW_027185804.1:24472801-24626066 GCF_028583685.1 Petaurus breviceps papuanus
AAACAACCCCAGTTCCTGCCCTTAAGGAGTTTACAGTCTGTTGGGGTGGTGGGATACATATCCACAAATAGGTAAATGAAATCAGTTTGATGAGGCGGGGAGCACCAGCAGTTGGGGAAATCAGGAAGGCTTCCCAGAAGAGGTAGCCCCTGAGCTAAGTCCAGTTGGCGTGGTGTGGTAGGGAAAGGATTCTGAGAGGTGGGAGTGAGACGAAGTGCAATTGAGGCATTGGGGTCAGCCTTTGCTAATGCATAGAAATGAGAGATGGAATGTGAGACTCAGCAATGGCTAGTAGTCAAGTTTGACCAGAATGCCTAGTGTGAGAGGGTGAGTTATGTGAAATAAATCTAGAAGCAGGAGGTTGGAATCAAACTGGGGAGGAATGAGTCTTTAGCTTATTTCAATAGCAATAGGGAAGCCCTTGGACTCTGGGAGTTAGAAGGTCACCTTCAATTCTAAAATCCCATGCTGAGTGCTGGATTTAAAGCCCCCACCGGCCCATCCCCCTAAAAAAAATCATCCCTACCTTGGAGTTTCTATTCTGTCAGTCGGTATTGGGTATGTGACAGTGAATGTTTCCTATGTTGGGAGGGTCCTGCCAAGCTGTAAAAGCTTTGAACTTGGGGCTGTCAACCACAATAACAAAAAAATATTGTGAACTTCAGAAGAATATACTAGTCATGATTTTTTGCAATTATTTACTGCTGAAGGATCCATTAAAGAATTTTTAACATGAACCTCTTGGGCCATCATCCAATGGAACACTAAATGGGAGCCACTGGTATGGAGGATAGAATTCTGGGCTTGGATTTGGAAACTTCTCCTCTGAGGAACAATTTACTTAAATGAGAAGCAGGTGGGCTACCAGGGGATATTTTAACCACAGGACAGTGACTGTAGTGGATGGTGGATAGGTAGCCTGAGTCAGAGATAACCAGCGTTCAGTCCTGCTTCGGAAGCTTGCATACTGGATACCTATGGATGGAATGGAAACTCCTTCAGGTAGGCACCATTTTTCCTTCTTTTGGACTTTAGTATTCGGCACAGTGACTGGAATGCAGTAGGAGTGTAATACATACTTGTTGATTGGTTGATGGTAGTTGTGTGACCTTTGACAAGTCACTTAACTCTCAGAGTCCTAGGTAATTGCCTGAGATGGGAACTTGTAGAACATTTCCAGTCCCTGTAGGGAGAGACTCAGAGGTTTATCCACAGTCACAATAGCAGCTACAGGTGAAAAGCAAGGTTTTCACTCAGGTCTTCTTAAATGCTAAGGCCAACACATTAACTATTATGTCACTTTGCCTCTCATAAAAGAACCTTAAAAGTACTTATTGAACTAAGAATTCATTTTTAAAATATATTTATTTATTTATTTAATCAAATATTTTCCAATTACATGTAAAAATTACAGACATTCATTTTTCAAAATTTTGAGTTCCAAATTCTCTTCCTCCCCACCATATTTCCCTGCTGCGTGAGAAGGCAAGCAACTTGATGTCGATTATGTAAGTGAAGTCACACCAAACTTATTTCCATATTAACCACATTGCAAAAGAAAACACAGACCAAAAAAAACCCCACAAAAAATAAAGTAAAAAAAGTAAGCTTCAATGTCTATTGATAGTTTACCAGCTCTCCCTCTGGAAGTGGATAGCATTTTTCATCATGGGTCCCTTGGAATTCTCTTGGCTTCTTGTCATGATCAGAGTAGCTGAATCTTTCACAGTTGATCATCCTTACAACAGAATGAATTTTTAAAAGTAGAGTAGGGGCACCATCTCTTGACTTTTCATTCTTAGGGTCATAGATCAAGAGCTGAAGGGACCTCAGGGGCCATCTCATATAAACCCTCTCATTTTGCAAATGAGGAAACTGAGGTCCAGGAGATTAAGACTTTTTCCTGAGGTCATATGGGTATTGAGTGGTTGAGCCAAGATCATCTGATTCCAGAAAGACTGCACACTTTCCATGACACCATGACAATACTGATTGATGAAGGAGGCTGGGGAGGGGTGAAGTAGGAAGAGGGAGTAGCAACTTCTAGACACTCTAGAAAATTTATTGTGAAGTTTATCCTTGCTCCCATTTCCTTCCTCTCACCACCCCCTCCCCACCAAACAATTTTTTGTCAGTTTTTCTCTCATTCTTCAGTTAGACACATTTTTTTTCCCCTCTCCACTCCTTCTGGGAAACCAGGTTGGTGGTGTCTTGCCTCTACTTGTCCTCTGAAAGCCAAGGGAATTCTGCGTTGGCACTTTAGGTCCTAAGGAGAAGCAAGCTGAATGGGCCCCCTGCCACCCCTGTATCAGGGAGCAGCCTCCCTGAGAGGTTTTGGCTCTGACAGCAATCTGCTGCATGCTCTGAGACAATGACATTCCTCCCTTACAGTTACCAGGCAGACCAGGTGCCAATTTGTCTCTTGAGAAGAGTTACCTCCTCCTGTTTCCCAGGCGAGCTGGCCAAAGCTGTCTTAAGGCAAAATGGTGAAGTAGGCATGATTAGTTCTCAAGGCTCCCAAGTGTTCCCAAGTCCTCCCTTCTCCCACCTCCCTCAGCTTCCACTGTCTTCAGGCTTTCTTCTCTCCCTCCTCTTCCCCACACCCTTCCCCCCCTTCATCCAAACTTGAGCTCTGAGAGGGGATATAAATAAGCCTCTATTTGGTTTAAGCCAAAAGAATTGGGCTTGAAGTATAGAATTGCAGACTGGAGAGCTGGAAGGGTGGTGGATTTGAGCCATAGAGAACTGTTCTTGGCACCATGAAATTATACTGTATATTGCCTTGAAAATTCTAATTTTATCCAAACCTATGACATCAATGATAGAGAGAACTCTGGGTCAGGAGTTTCCCTCTACCAGGGCCCACCAACAGCTCCAATTTTCCTACTGTTCATCTTAGAGAGTTTCCTAAATGATTTTCCCAGGATCTCGCAGCATGTGTATGTCAGAGGTAGTATCTGAATCCAAAACTCCCTTACTCAGCTGAAGAACCCCCTATGCTGTGATTTCTCTCTAAGTTAATAAGCATTGGGTTGATTTCACTTACTACCTGTGTCTTCTCTGGGCCTCAGTTTCCTCACCTGTAAAATGAGGTGTCTAGAGTAGATGACCTCTGACATCCCTTCCTGTTGTAAATCTATGATTACAGAATCATCCTTTGACTTGCCTTTTCAAAAGCTCAAATCCCATGGGCTCAGGGGCTCACTTTACCTGGTATCCATCATTATTATATGGCTTTCAGGAATCAACCAGTTAATTTGCTAATTCAATTGAACAAACATGGATAATAAGAATCTGCTGAATGGGGATAAATAACATATGGTCCCTGACCTCAAGAAACTTATTTATTTATTTATTTTTAAAGCAATTGGGGTTAAGTAACTTGCTCAAGGTTACACGGCCAGTTTTTTTGTGTGGGTGTTAAGCATCTGAGGCTGGAACCCATCCCGGGTCTCCCGACTCTGGGGCCGGCTCTGTTACTCACTTTGCCACCTGGATGCCCCTGACCTCAAGGAATTTAGAGTCTAGTAAGGGAGCCCATTCTTTGGGGGTGGGAGGGAAGACGTGACTCAGCTCTGGTGTTAGCTCCACTCTGAAAGCTGCTGGAAGATTTGCAAAGCCTAATGATTCATTTATCAAGATTCCTCCATTGAATCTGACCAGTAGGGACCAGTAGTGGGGGATAAAAGGGGGAGAATGCTCTACAAAAGACCATGGAAACCGGGCACTTATCCTAGCATGGCCATTGACTCACTGTGTGACTTCGTGCAATCACTTGACCTCTGAGTCTGTTTTCACCCCTATAAAAAAGGGTGTGCACTTGAGCCCCAAAGTACTTCCCAGCTCAGACACTGTTTTTTTTTTTTTTAAGCAATTGGGGTTAAGTAACTTGCTCAAGGTTACACAGCCAGTTATTTCTGGGTGTGGTGCTGAGTATCTGAGCCCGGATTTGATCCAGGTCATCCCGACACTGGAGCCAGTGCTCTTACTCTCTGAGCCACCTGGCCGCCCCTCAGACACTGTTCTATGGGGCTTCTAAGCTCTAAGGTTCCAAGGCCCTCCCAGTTCTAAAAATAACTGACCTAGGGCAGCTAGGTGGCACAGTGGATAGATCACCAGCCCTGGAATCAGGAGGAGGACCTGAGTGCAAATTTGGCCTCAGACACTTGACACTTACTGGCTGTGTGACCCTGGGCAAGTCACTTAACCCCGATTGCCTTAAAAAAAGCCTGACCTTTATTTGTTATCTTAACGTTTGAAAAGCAGTTTGCATACATCATCTCATTTGATTCTGACAACTCTGTGAGATTTCTTTTTTTAAGAAAAGGTGACACTGATGTTAACTCAAACTGAGTGATAATCAGGGGCAGGCACTCTGACTATAGCCCTTGTTGATGTGTGCTCTAAGGGTTCTCTTAGCTTTGATACTCTCTGCCCTCTGTTTTAAGATCTCTCCCAGCTCTAATTTTCTCTGTTCTAGCTCTAACTTTTTATAGCCAATCAATCAACAAACATTTATTAAACACCTAATGTATGCCAGATACATATTCTTAGGTCACTGAATCATAGAATTAGGGCTGGAAGGGACCTCGGAGGCCATAGAGTCCAACCCTCCCATTTGGGAAACTGAGGCCAGAAAAGGTTGTTATTTGCCAGAGATCACAGGAAGTGGCAGAGAAGGGATACAAATTCAGGTCTTTTGACTCCCAGTACAGAGTTCTTTCCATTGCCCCATGTGAAAGGAGAAAATCTTTATGTTATTACCTAGAATTAGGGAGTGTTATTTGACCTGTTCTTAAACTTAGGATCCCAAGTCACTTCTTCAATATTTCAAGGATATGTGATTTCAGCAGTGTGGGTACCCCCTTCACTGAGGCAGGTTGCAGCCCCTCCTTTCCTCAGTGCAGAGTGACTATGGCTGAAAAATCTATCCCCTTGCAGCTGAGGTGATAAGCTTCTTCCTCAGGCAATCAATATAGGGACCATCACTGGGTCTGTTACTTGACACCTTTCCAGTCTGGCAGGATGCTCTAGGGTTTGTGTCTTTGGGGATCCACAGTCACTTTCACACCACAATTTGGTGTCAAAGGAGGACTTAAGGAGAAGGCTTTTTCTCAGGAGGTACACAATCAATGTGGAAAACAATGTCAGGGATCTGGGGTGAGAGGGCCTGGGTTCAATGCCAGCTCTGCCCTTTGCTACCTCCGTGACCTTGGGCAAATTGTTCCCTTGTCCGAGCCTCTGTTTTCCTCACCTGTGTAATGAGGAGATTGGGCTATGTGGCCTCTGAGGTCCTTTCCAGATCTAGTGGTGGGATCCTACAATGCTTATATCCACAAGGATGCTGTCTTCCAGCAGCCTGTAGTAGATTTCATTGCCTATAGTAGATTACTATATGCATGACCACAGATAACATGGTCTCTGAAAAATTGCCCACAGAGAGCACCCTTGAGAAAAGTATCTCTCCACAGTGGAGGGTTATATGATAGACCTAAGCAGGCTGTGACTCTTAACAAATGTGGAAGTATGAAATAGAAGGAAATATGTCATCAAGAAATGTGTGATTGGAAAAGACGAGGGGTCGGTCGTGTGCTGAGGAAGAGAGAACCAGTGGACAGACCCCGAGTTTCTATAGTATTCTTTCAATGTCAAGAGACACCAAGGACGTTGGGCAATCCTCCTCATGCTGAAACTAGGGGAGAATACGAATGAGAGTTGCTTGGGATGGGCAGATCTTGATGGGTCATGACTGATATCATTGAGGAGACCATCCATATCAATGAGAGCCCATTTCCACCAGAGTCGAGAGTGGATTTTGTTTTTGGAAATAGTCAGAAGTCATACAGAGGCAAGCTTAGATACAGGGGATGACCATGCTGAATCCCACTCTCTCCCACTGCCTCTCCAAAAAGAAGGGGGGAAAAAGGCATGACTACGGAACTCCAAAGTAATGGCTTTGGATGTTCAAAATGGGCTCTGAAGACCCTTCCCAAAGAGGAGCAGTCAATAAACATTGATTAAACATTTGACTCATGCCAATCACTGCGCTAAACACTGAGGCTACAAATAGAAGCAAAAAGAATGAAGGTTTCTTGTCCCCAAGGAGCTTACATTCTAATGGGAGAAGACAACACATAAAAGGAAACTGAAAAGGGGTGTGGAGAGGCATGGTAGAAAAAGTCAGGAGAGTCAAGGCTACAACCTGGAGAGGAATGAAGCCAATTCTGCCCTGGGGTCCTCCTTAAAATGGAGAGTCTGCAAGGAGCCAGACCATCACAGTAAGGGAGGACAGGCATGGAGGAGGCTACTTCCAGTGTGAGACATTAAATAGGCCAAAAACCACATGGACATCCATAGAATCTACTCTTGGAAGATAGCATCCCTTGGGATAGAAGCATTGTAGGATCCCACCATTAGATCTGGAAAGATTTCAGAGGCTACATAACCCAACCTTCTCATTACACAGGTGAGGAAACTGAGACTCAGAGAAGGAAAACAGTTGGCCCAAGGCCACTCAGGTAGTAAGGGCATTGGGACCTAGGTCCTCTACTCACATTCTTCTGCTGTATCACATTGCCGTAACATTGATGAGACACTTCCTAGGGTTCCACATCTCCAAAGGACAAACATTTTGCCATGACTGAGGATGTTAACAATGGCCTGCCCTTGAGGGCAGTCAGTATGCTAGAACCAGCAATAGGCTAGGAGTGGTCAGGAGAACTGCTCTGTTCTTCATTTCCATGTGACCTTGGCCAAGTAACATAACCATGAGGACTCAGTCTTCCCATTTGTGAAACGAGGAACCATGGAGTGTGTCTTCCACTTCTAACCTTCTATAATTCTGGATTCTGAAGGCAATTACCAAATTAAGGGTCCCCATGTGCTTTGACCAACAAAGTCATTACTGGAATAAATGTATGGTTTCCCAAGGGGGCCATTTTGAAGGAAGCAATCCTGGTCAGTTGTGTATATTCAAAGGATTGTAGGTACAGAGCTCCTAGGGAACTTTAGGGTAATCTAGCCCAATGCACCCATGTTGCAGATGAAGAAAGGTGAGATGACTTGTCTACAGTCATATAGGTCACACAGTAGCAGAGGCAGAATTTAAGCAGAGGTACACTGGTTCCTAATTCAGTACTTTTTCTGATACTTGTTCTGAATATATTATATGTGTATATGTATATACACACAAATATTTTCAGTCATTTTTCAGTCATGTCTGACTCTCTGTGACTCCATTTGGTGTTTTCTTGGCAAAGACACTGGAGGAATTTGCCATTTCCTTCTCCAGTTCATTTTACAGGTGAGGAAACTGAGGCAATCAAGGTTAAGTGACTCATCTAAGGTCATGAAGTTAGTGAGCATGTCTGAGACCAGATTTGAATTCAGGTCTTTCTGACTCCAGACCCAGCTCTCCATCACTGTGCCACCCAGCTGCTTACTAATATAACGATTTCCAGCTAGGTGGTGCAACACAGTGCTGCGCCTGGACTCAGTTCAGTCCCAGGTTCAAATCCACTCTCAGACATGCTGACTAGCCATTTGACCTTGGGCAAGTCACTTAACCTTTACCTCAGTTTCCCCACTGTAAAAGGGGGCCATAACAGCCTTTGCCTCCCAGCATTGCTGTGAGGATCAGATATTTGTAAAGCACTTAGCACAATGCCTAGCACACAGTAGGCACTTAATAAATGCATGTTCCCTTTCCTTCCCCTCACCTCTACCCCCAAATGCCATGCGAGTTTTCCCTTCCTCTTGTGATCCAGAATCTCAGATGACTCGTAATAATAGCTAGCATTTATGGAGCACTAAGGTTCTAAAAGCACTTTGCAAATATCTCATTTGAGCCTCACAACATCCTGGGAGGTAGATTTTGCTATCGTCCCCATTTTACAGTCAAGGAAACGGAGGCAGACAGAAGTTAAGTGAATTGGCCAGGGTCACACAGCTAGTAAATGTCCAGGGCTGGATTTGAATCCAGGCCCAGAGCTCTCTTCCACCCTGCTACCTAACCTCCTACTAATATAATCTTCTCTTAATTTTACCTCCCTTTTGTGATTCAGACAAATGTGGAAAGTCTGTCTCTTCTTGTCTGTCCATTTTGGGGTGGGGGTAAAGGGAACCTGGACCAGCGATTTGATCGATGTGAAAATTCCCTTGACCAAAGCAATCTGTAGTTTTAGAGAGTTGCCCAGAGCACTAAGAGATTGTGACTTGCCCAGGGAAACAAAGCCTGTATGTGTTAACTCAGATTTTCCTGAAGCCAAGGTTGAGTTTCTAACCATTATGCCTCTATCTTTCCACTGAAGACTGGGATGCCTGGGATGATTTCTCAGGCATAGAGCAACCCACAGTCCTAAAGGCCAGCTAGGAATGAAGGCATTGCTAAGGGGAGGGCTCAAAACTCTGTCCCTCCTGGTCCCATCTCCCTTTAACGGGGATGAACAGCAGAGAGACAAGGGAGCCCTGCACAGGCACACAGGGGGCTGCAGTGAGGTCCTCCTGGATTTCCAGGCTAGGGCACTTTCTCCAGAGGTTCCAGCCAAACCTAGACTGCTCACTTACCACTCCTTTATTTACATATCAGTCGGCTGTAATACACCTCCCAAGGATTGAGAAATGCCATTGTTCTTGGCTAGCTGCTCCTGGGGCGGAGTCCCCAAATTCTTCATTTCTGAGGGTCTGAGAAGTGTTTCATAAGTAATTTCAAACCCCAGGTTATAGCCCCAAGCTGAAAAATAAATAAAGCAAAACTCAACCCAAGGGGGGAAAAATCCCAACTAGGAAGGTAATTAATTAACCACAGGGACCCGCATTTTGCTGGGCATGTTGGTTTGCATTTGCTGTAAAGCTAAGTTGTAAAAGAACCTCCCAAAGCCCCCATGACAGGAAAACCCTGCAGCATTCTACAGCCCAAGCTCCAGATAGGTGCTCTCGGGAAAGAGAAACTGGATTTTTTTTTTTAAGTAGCTTTCCTAATCAGCATTAACTGGAGAATTGGGTTGCATTCAAAGGTAGAATCATGGTTTTCCCCCTAAACCTCCCCAGTCTCAGGTTATGCAAATTATAGAAGTGTAGAAATTCTTGTGCAGAGAATGAATGCCATTGCTGACTACTAGGATAGATCCAAGTGCCTTCATCTCTCTTCCTCTCCTTCCTGTCTCCTCTTCCCTCCTCTCTTCTGCTCTCCCTCCCCCTCTCCCCCCCTCAACTCTCCTCTCCTCCTCCTCTCTTCCTCTCTCCTCCCTCTTTCTCCTCTCCTTTCCTCTCTTCTCCTCCTCTCCTCCCTCTCTTTTCTCCTCTCCTTTCCTCTCTTCTGTTCCCTTCCCCTTTCCTCTCTCCTCTCCTCCCCTCTCTCCTCTCCTCTCTTCTCCTCTCCTTGTCTCCTCTTCCCTACTCTCTTCTGCTTTCCCTTCCCATCCCCCTCTTTTCTCCTCTCCTTCCTCTCTTTTCCCCTAACTCCCCTCTCTTTTCTCTTCTCCTCCCTCTTTTCTCCTCTCCCCCTTCTCTTTTCTCCTCTCCACCCTCTCTTTCCCCTCTCCTCTCCTTCCCTCTCCTTCCTGTCGCTTCTTCCCTCCTCTCTTCTGCTCTCCCTTCCCTTCTCCTCTCCTCCCCTCCCCTCTGGTCCCTTCCCTTTTCTTCTCTTCTCCTCTCTTCCCTTCTTTCCTCTCCTCCTTCTCCCCTCCTCTCCTCCCTTTCTTTTCTCCTCTCCTCTGCTCCCTTCCCCTTTCCTCTCTCCTCTCCTCCTCCCCTCCCCTTTTCTCCTCTCCTCCCTCTCTTTTCTCCTCTCTTCCCTCTCTTCTCTCCTTCCTTTCTTTTCTCATCTCCTCCCTTCTTTTCTCCTCTCATCTTTTCCCTTCCCCTCTCCTCTCTCTCTCCTCTCCTCCTCCTTTCTCCTCTCTCTTCCCCTCTCCCCTCCTATACCAAAGTTCTGTCCTCTGAGTTCAGCCTTCTCTTTCTCTCTTCCCTGGGTGGTCCCTACTCTACCAATGGGTTCCATCATGATCTCCTTCACAGAGTCATTCATTGCAGAGAGGGCTGGGTCTGCAGTCGGAAGACTCCCAGCTCTGCTCTTTGCTCAAGGCCCTACAGCTCCTTGACTCAGCTGGGTCTCAGTCTGCTCCTCTGGAGAAGGGGGACGCGGAAATAGGAGCCGTCCTAGTTTCTTCCAGCTCTGCATGGCCAGCCATCATTTTTCTGTGAGCTCCAGGCCCGCGGTGCCAGTAGCGTGCTGACTACCTCTACTCACGTGTCCCATTGGCATTTGAAGTTCAACATGCCCTGAATTAAACTTAGCAGGGACGAGGTGCAGTAGAGAGCTATGAGCCCAGAGACAGATAGACCTGAGTTCAAATCCAGCCTCAGACACTTCGTAGCTGTGTGACCCTGGGCAAGTCATTTAACCTCTGTGCCTCAGTTTCCTCAACTATAAAACAAGCATAAATACATAAAATAGCCCCTACCTCCTAGGGTTGTTATAAGGGCCAAAGGGTAGAGTATTTGTAACATGCATAGCAAAATTCCTGGCACACAGTAGGTGCTTAATACTGGCTTCCTTCCTTCCCTTTAAATCACCCCTTCTCCAGACTTCCCTATTTTTGTTGTGGGCTCTCAACGGAATCATCCTCGAATCATCCCTAGCCCTCCCTTTCCCCTTCTTAACTGCTGCTTCGACAGCTTCGTCTCCATAGCCGGGGCTTTCTCTTCTCACATCGCAGCTCAGCCCCTCCTTGCCCCTCCACCCATCTTTTGGAACAGCCTCCTGCCAGCCCCGCACTTTCCAATCTTTCTCCTCTCCAATCCAGCTTTCACAGCTGCCAAAATAATCTTCTCAGTAGCGAGGTTTGACCTTGTCACTCCCCCTGCTCAAAAACCTTCAGGGGCTCCCTAGTCCCTCTGGGTAAAAAAGAAACGCAAATATTCCAGAATTGAACACCTTTCTCAATCCCGCTTCACCTATGACATTCACCCATGCAAGGCTCCGCGCCAAACTGTCTTTTTAGCAGTTTCCTAAGGATTTATTGTGTCTTGGGGGAATGGACCATAAAACTTCGGACTAAGTGAACTTAGCTTCATAGGATTTAGGGTTAAATGGGACTTCTGAGATCACTGGTGGAGCTTTGTTTTTAGTCTGTGCGCTGCAGGCGCCCCTCCAGATCCCGGGGCATTGCTGGCTGCCGGCAGCGGACCGCATCTCTGGGTTAGGAGAGCTTCTAGGGAGCAGGGACTGTCGTGGCTTACAGCCTTGGCTCACGTTTATGTCCCCAGCACTGGGCACACGTCAGCGCTTACTTGCCACACCTGGTGGCACAATGGATAGAGTGATAGGCTCGAGGTCAGGAGGACCCGAGTTCAAATCCAACCTGATACTTACTAGCTGTGTGATCTAGGAAACCTTTGCCTCAGTTTCCTCATCTGCAAAATGGAGATAATAAAACTCACCTCCTGGAGTTGTTGTGAGGATATTTGGAAGGTGCTCAGCACAGCGCCCAACACACAGTAGGCGCCTGACAATGCGCTCTCTCCTCTCCATTCTCACTCAGTCAGTGTATCTTCCTCACTATCACCTCTCAGGAGCCTTCATCCAAGGCTCGGGTGCTGTCCTCTTCAGCACGAGTCTCGGTCCCTTCCTCAAATGCTCTTAGGGCACTGCGTTCATTTGTCTCTTTATCCCAATTATTCCCCACTATTTACTTGTACACAAGTTGTGTTCTGCCCCTCGGCAGAGTTGAGATTCTTTCAAAAGAAATTTTGAGGGGGGGGGGAAGGGGGGGGGGGGGGGGGAGGGGAAGGGGAGGAGGAGGAGGAGGTGGTGGTGGAGGAGAAGAAGGAAAAGGAGGAGAAAGGGGAGGAGGAGGAGATAGAGAGAGATTGGGAGATAGAGACAAAAAAATTCAAGCTCCTTGAGGGCAGGAACTCTTTTTTGTTTGTTTGTGTTCTTTGAGTCCCTACCCCTTAGATTTGCCTCTTCCCCTAGCACACAGTAAGGGCTTAATAAATCTAGAAGTGATTGATTGGTTTGCCCAAGATGACCCAGGTATTGAGGGGCAGGGCTGAGACTCAAACTCAGATTCTCTGCCTCCAAACTGAGCACCCTTTCTGCTCTGGCGGGTAATCCTGGGCTTGGGTAAGAGCTGCAGGGTTGGAGGAGACACCTGGGAATGGCTGTGCTGTCCAGCCCCTGGCAGGGCACCAAACCAACAATTGTCTCCCCGCACGACAGTCTGTGGGATGGGAATTGCCAAAGGTGGACAAACAATGCCGCTATGAAGGGAGGGTGTGAAGCTGAGCCATGGGGCACCCTGGGCTAGACAGACTTCCCAGTCACTCACTACCTTCTGATTATTTTAAGTGGGTGATAAAAGTTGTGAAATTCTCCTGTGGGTTCTGCTTTGGCCACAGCCCTGGGTGTGCTTTAACTGGTATTCTCAGGTCAATAAATAAATAAAATGATATAATAAAATGAGATGAGACTTGTAAAGTGCTTTGCAAACCTTAAAGCACTCCATAAATGTTAACTATTATTATTAATCTTCCTTGACTCCAACTGGTCCAAAATTCTGAGTTCTATTAAAGGTTATTTATATTTGTCACATATTTGAAGTTACTTTTATTTTTAGATCATGAATTTGGAACAGGAAAGAAACGGGGGGAAGGGGGGGTCATCTGGTCCAGACCTCTTGGCTTTACAAATGAAGAAACTGAAGCCAAGAGGGGTCAAGTGGTTTGTCCAAGATCAAAGGTAGCACATGTCAGAGATGGGATTTGAACCCAGGCCCTCTGACTCCAAATGGAATTTTCTTTTCTCTGTCTCAGGTTGCTAGTGAATGTAGGCAGACAGAACTGATTTCCCCTGGAGGTAAAAATGAACAAGGAAGACTCACATAATCCCCTGCAGAGGGGCTGTGCTTCAGCCCGCCAAGTTGTAATTAATAAAGGCAACCAAGCATCAAGCTATGCCCTTCTAATTAGCAAAAGCTGCCCAGGTGACTTGCAAGGCTGTCCTTGCCCAGAGACAACTCCTAGCCTGATGTTTAAGTGACTTCTGGTTGAGCTGGTTTCTGAGGATTAAACTCAGGGTAATTTCATCTTCTCCAGGTGTGAGACACTTGTATGTGCAGTAATGTGATATTATACTGTTGGGAAGAGAAAAAAAAAAGTATATGTCTGTAAGTGCTGCCTGAAAGATTGGAAACATTACCTCACTTCGAGGTGATCCATCCTTCCCTTGCTAATTGCTTTCAGTGGACACCTGAGTGGCTTTCATCACCATCCATGTATGTCAGCCTTCCATTGGAATCCAGAATTGGCCATTTGGGGACCACACAAGATTGTTGCGTGAAATGGAGAGGATACTGAATTTGGAGTCAGAGGACATGGTCTTGATTTCTCTCTCTGTTGCTTATGAACTGGGTGGCTTTGGGCAAGTCAATTAACCTCCAGTGCCTTAGCTTCCCGCCCATCTGTGAATTGAGGGGGTTGGACCAAGTGACCACTAAGGTTCCTTCCACCCCTAAATCTGTGATTCTATGATTGAAATAATCCTTGTCCTCAGGGAGCTTCCATTCTACTGGGGAATGGGTATAATCTGCCTACAGATCTATAAACACAAAGTTATTTCTGGCTAGATGTGGAGGGGGATCAGAAAAGGCCAAGAGGCAGAGACAAGGGGCTATAGCATAGAGTGACTTGGAGTTAGGAAGAACTGGAGTTAAAGCCTGATTCCAACATGTAATGGCTCTCTGACCCTGGACCAATCACTTTAGCACTTTGAGCCTGTCTTCTCATCTATAAAATGGGGCTAATAATAGTATCTACAGAGGATCAAATGAAATCATATAATGAAAGGTGCTTTACAAACCTTAAATTAGCACTTTATAAAAATGCACTGATATTATCATATGGTTCAGTACCTTTCTTCTTCAGAATCCTTGAGTATACTATGGCCAGAGCCAGAAGGATGGCTGCAAGGACTTAGGAGGTCAGATCAACCTCTATCCCATGTCCACTCTCATCTTTTGTAGATGAGGAAATTGATGCTCAGAGAAAAAGTGACTTGTCCAAGGTCACAGAGCTGAATTCCAAGATCACTTTGTAACTGAGTGGAAGATGGAATGAAGTGAGGAGAGACAAGAGGGAGGGAGAAGAACCAGTAGACTTCATAAATGCTTGGTCAGGCATGAGGTGATGAGGTGATGGTGGCTCTGTGAGCAGAGAAGGTGATATGGATGTTGATGTAGGTGAGAGATGTGAAGGACAAGACTTGGTCACAGATTGTATGTGAAGGATGAGTGTGGGTGAGGACTTGAAGCAGAAGCGGGGAGAGTTTTGGAGAAAAGATGAGTTCTATCTTGAACATGTTGAGTTTGAGACATAGTGGACCACATCCAGTTTGAGTTGTCCAATAGTTGTTGATGTGAGATTGGAGGTCTTCCTTGCTGGTCCTTTCATCCATGGCATGTCCATTAACTATGGACATCCCCCATGACTATCCTGGGTCCTTTCTTGACTTTATGCTAGATAACTTGGTGATCTCATCAGCTTCCATGGGTTTATCATTTTAATGCAAATTATGACTCCCAGATCTGAAGATACAACCTAAATCTCACTGCTGATTGGGAAAGACAACACATAAGGGGAAACTGGAAAGTTGGGGCAAGGCTGCTGGTAAGGACATAGAAATATTTTTTTAGCAAATAAAGAGTGGACCCAGGAGTGGAATGAGCATGGTTTGGGTGCTTCATGAAAGGAGGAGGCATCTCCCAGATGAGAAGGTTGCTAGCAGAGAGGTGAAGAAATCCAGGGGATAAGAAGTAGAGTCTGGACATATTGGATGAAATGACTATGGACCATGAAGGTGATGTCTAGCAGGCAACTGAATCCATCTCAAGAGAGAGATGAAGGCTGGATATATAGATATGGGAGTTTATCAATCTAGAGATGATAGCTGAATAAATGGGAGCTGATGAGATCATAAAGAGAGTTAAGAGGAGAGAGCCTGGGACAGAGCCCTGGGTTACACCCAGTCATGATGACTGGGATATGGATGATGAATCAAAAAAGGACAATGAGAAGTCATATTCTGATAGGAAGATAACCATGCCAATGCAGTGTCACAGAAATATTGGGAGGAGAGAATCTCCAGAAACATGGATAGTTAATAACATCAATGCTGCAGAAAATTATGAGGGTTGAGAAAAGGTCTTGGGGTTTTGTAATAAGGAGACTTTTGGTGACTTTGCATAGATCAGCTTCCATACAGGAAGCTAGATTGTGATAGGTTGGGAAGTGAGTGAGAGGTGAAAAAGAAGAGAAGAGAGTATAGACAATCCTTTCAAAGACTTTAGCTGTGAAAAGTAGAGATATAAGATGACAGGTAGAGGAACCAGTAGATTAATCAAAGGCTTCTTAAGGATGAGGGGAACTGGCATCTAGGCATGTTTAATAGCAATAGAGAAGGAGGCAATGCATAAATAGTGGTCAAAAATTAGGGACAGCAAAGGTGTGACTAGAAGGACAAGTTCTACCAAAGGACAAGAGTATATTCAGTGAAGGGCATAAATACTAGAGATGACATTGGCAAGGAGGGCAACTTCTTCCTCTGAGGAGAGGAACTGGTGGTCCAATGCAAGGCAGTAAACTTGACCTCACTGGTTTCACTGACACTTAGTGAATTGAAACCACTGACAGTACTCTAGGTCTGGATGGGTAAATATTAATGAATAAGAAACAGGGCAGGTACAATGTAGGGTGGGGTAGATTACATATGAAGAAGGTATGTGAGGAAATACAGAAACCAAAAAGGGAAACACGACACTGAGTATTTGGATAAAGGACAAAGGAAGGAGAAAAAGAAGTGATTTTATAATTGGAGTATATTATATACCACCTGACCAGAAAGAGGAAATAGATGAGGATTTTGAGAAACAAACCACAAGTCTGAAACAGAGGCATCATATAGTAATAAGAGAACTTGAATCATTTGGAAGTTTGTTGGTGCTCTCCATCTCCCCAAAACAGAACAGCCAATAGCTTCTTGACTTGCCTTAATAATGATTTATGTTTCAAATGGTGAGTAACCAGCAGGGAACATTTTATTCTGGACTGGATTCTTACTAACAAAAAAGTAGATGGTTGTTGGGGACAAAATGATAGGTACCTTGGGAGGAAGTGTCCATTCCATTCCAGGCTTTGTGATAAAGAGGAAATTTGAGTATAGACTGACACACACTCTAGATTTTTGGGAAAGAATAATTTGAAGGGTTCTGAGAAAGGATATGTAGTATCCTATGGACAAAACTGCTTCATGGGAAGCTGGAACCAGAAAAGTGGACAATGCTCAAGAGTAAACTTCTGAACACAAAAGGAAACAATTCCCGTGAGGAGGAAAAATAGTATTTGTCTTAAAAGATCAATGTGGATACACATGGAACTCATCAACTAACTTCAATTTTAAAAAATGTATAAAAATGGAAGCTAGTTCAGGTAACAGAAGATGAAAAAAAGAACACAGGACAGTCTTATAAAGATGGTAAGAAGAATGTTAAAACTTGGAACTAGGTGAGGCTTTCATGGGAAACTGAAGACAACAAAAGAAATATCAAAGAAAGGAAAGGACCTTTTCATGGTGGGGGTAGATGGAATGATCATAATTGCCAATAGAGAGAAGACAGGTAGGGCTGTTCAACCCTTATTTTGTTTCAAATCCCTTCTCCCCCCAAGAAAAATGGTTAACATGGAAATGAAAAAAAAATGAGTATGACTAACAAAGAGTTGACACCTAAGAAAAGGAGTTCATAAAGAACACCTAGCTGCCATTGAGAAATTCAAGTTTCCTGGCTTGGATGAACTACAGTGTCAGGTTGTGAGCTGTGATTAGTGATATTTGAAAGAGGAAAAGTGTCACAAGATTGGAGAAAGGCAAATGTTATTTTACTTTCAAAAGAAGGAGGGAAGAAGGACAATCTATAAACAACAGGCTAGTGAGCTTGACTTCTATTCATGGGAAAATTCTAGAATGGATCATTAAAGGGAAGTTGCCAAACATCTAGAAAGAGAAGCACTCATTACAAAGACCTTGAATGGCTTCCAAAAAAGAACAGGTCATGTCACATTAACCTCATTCCTCTTTTTAGTTTAATAGAATTTCTAAACTAGCAGAAGAGGGGGATGCTATGGATATAGTAAACCTAGATTCTAGCAAAGCTTTTGATAAAGGGTCTCAAAATATTCTTGTGGAGAACATGGAGTATTACAGCTTTAAAGTTGATAAAATAAAAATCAGACGGATTGAGGACTGGTTGAATAGCTAGACTCAATGGGTAGTTGTTAATGGTTCAATGTCCATATGGCAGGAGGGCATATAGCCCAATGAGCTATGCTTGGCCCTATGCTCTTTAACATCTTAATCAGTGACTTATATAAAGGCACAGAGCATACACTTGTCCAATTTACAGATGCTGAGTTGAGAGGGAGATAATGGATGTTAGAGTCAGGATCCAAATATCTTAAGAGATTCACAGAGCAACACTGGGCTGAATCTATTGAGATAAAATTCAACAGAGATAAATGTAGAGCCTGAACAAAAAATCAACTTCACAAATATAAGATGGGAAAGGTTCAGTTGATGAGTAGCTTTTCTGAAAATGCTCTGGGGGATTTAGTGGACTACAAATCGAAGTGTTATGTAACAGTCAAAAGAATTAATGTAATTTTGGGTTGCATTAATAGGGGGGTGATTCCTAGGAATAGGGAGGTGATAGTAGTCCCACGGTGCTGTGCCCTCATCTGACCTCATCTGGAATATTGTGTTTAATTCTAGACAACACAGTTTAAGAAGAAGTGTATCCAGACAGAGCAACCAGGAATTGATGAAGGTCCTAAAGTCTATGACACATGAAGACTGATTGAAGGAACTGGAGATGTTTAGGTTAGAGAAGAGTCAAGGGAAATATGGAAGCTGTCTTCATGTATTTGAAGAGCTGCCACAGAAAGGAAGGATAAGTCATGTTCATGTTCTAAGCTCCAAAAGGTTGAACCAGGAGGAAGGACTAGAAGGAGCAAAGAAGTAAATTTAGGCTCATCATAAGGGAAATTATCAATTAGAGCTGTCCCAAAGTGGAATAACCTGTTTCAAGAGATGGTGGGTTCCCCCTTCTTAGAGGTCTTTAAGTAGAGATAGTCACTTGTGGGGAAGATTATAGTAGGGCTCCTTTTTTTTTTTTTTGTATGGGCCAGACTAGAAGGTAACTGAGATCCTTTCCGCTCTCAGATTCTGTGATTCATTGAGGCCTGGGGATGATGCTGAGGTGATCTGAAGTGAGGAAGGGGGGAGGAGTGGGAGGTCATGAGCCCTGAAGGCCCAATGTTTTTTTTCAGTGGCATAAAAGACAAAGTTCTCTGGCAGTAGGGAAGAGGGAAGGGGTACCAGCAGGGGTTTGAGAAGAAAAGTGATTTGGAACAGTCACTTTGGGAAGGGTGAGGGAACAGATCAGGGAGGAAAAGGAAAATGGCTGATAGGCATAGTTGAGGTTGGATAACAAAACCCCTTTCCCTGCTCCTCTCTCGCTATGTATGTTGTCTTCCCCATAACAATGTAAAGTCCATAAGCAGGCTGTCTTGATTTTGGCACTTGGATACTTAGCACAATGCCTGGGACACATAGTATGAACTTGTGGTAGACCCAGTCAGCACAGTTGACTGGCATTCCAATGAATAACAGGTACTCCGATATAAGATTTTGCCTACTCTGACTTTTTGCCTGATGACTTTTTAAATGGTAATTAATGATTTTAAAATTATCATTCAGGAGAGGTTAGGGCTTGAAGCCTGTCAGTTCTGAGTCAGATTCATGCTAAGAGTTAAATGATGATTCTTGCAAAACTACCTGGGGCAAAAGAAACAAACCTTCACAAACCAACTCACACACATACTGATGAACCACAAAAAAGTATCAAGCTTGCTTGGGATATAGAAAGAGGTATTAGTGTCATGTAAACATGATGTATAGAAAGACATTTACTTTTTTAAAAAATCCATGATTGCTGAAATTTGGGAAGTTAGAATAAGCACTAAATGCTAAAATACTTTTTAAAGTAGGTAGAAATGTGACAATGGATACTGTTTTGTGACCAGACCATTAGTTCATGTTCATGGTGTTTTTTTTATATGATTTCACTAATTATAAGTAAAAAAAACCCCAGAATTTAAAAATGGTAGAATTATGACTGATATTTTTATATTAAAGTGCCAATAAAAAATGGAAAATATCATAGAGGTACAGAGATGTCGCAGTAAAGAATCCAAAACGGAACCATTTATTCTTTTCAAGGTTATAGGGTGTGTTAACTCTGATTTAGTTTTCTGGTGCTGAAAGTGATGAGATGTCTCATCTTCAGATCCCACAAGCATTTATTAGGCATGTACTGTTATATACTCAAATGGATCCGTGATCTTACTGATATGGACTTTCCCTTCAATGTTGTGGTCTCCCTACACACATCTGATCATCCTGAGAAACCCAATCCACGTCATTGCAATATGTTCACTAGAGAGAGTCTATACAACATGCCAGAGACTTTCCTTGCTTTAGCTGGATATCTCCAAAGACATTTTGGGAAATATTTTCATCATTATGCCATAGAATTATAGAATTGGAAGGAACCGTAATGCTCATTTGAGCAATAAGTGTTTTAGGAGAAATAAATATGGGAGAGAGGATGGAGGGAGAGTGTCCAGAGGCTATGAAGAAAGGTAGTGTTGAGAACAAAGGAAGCTTCAAGGACGGGGAGCCCACCATCTTTTGAAAAAGCCATTCCATTTTTGGACAGTTCTAATTAGTAGGAAGTTTGTCCTTGTGATATGCCTAAATTGCTGCTTTGCTACTCCCATTTCTTGCTCCTGGTTCAGCCTTCTGGGTCTTAGAACAAGAACACAACTAATCTTTCCTCTATATGACGGCTCTTCAAATACCTGAAGATAGCTCTCTTGATCCCCTTCTCTAAGCTAAACATCCCCAGTTCCTTAAATCAATCTTCATATGTCATGGACTCAAGGTGCTTCACCATCCTGGTCACCCTGTACCTTTATCCTTGTTAGATGATGTCTGGAGTATCTGTTGCATGGTTTGTAACCTTAGGCTCATTCTTGACTCTTCTTCCTCATCATCCAAATTCTTGCCAAATCTTGTCATTTCTGGCTCTACATCCTCCACCACTTGGCCCTCCACCACTCCAGTTCAGTCCTTTCCCCTATATTTTATTTATTTCTCAATTAAATGTAAAATAATAATTAAAAAAAAACCTGAGGTCCAAATTCTCTCCTTTTCTTGAGAAGACAAGCAATTTGATATAGATTATACATGTTATGTCATGCAAAACATTTCCATTTTAGACATGCTGAAAAAGAAAACATACCCCCTAAAAGCAAGAAAGTAGAAAAAGTATGCTTTGATCTGCATTTAAACTCCATAAATTCTTTTTTTCTGGAGGTGGATAGCATTTTTCATTATAACTCCTTTGGAATTGTCTTGGATCATTGTATTGCTAAGATCAGCTAAGTCATTCACAGTTTATCATTGTACAGTATTGCTGTTACTGTGTATTTAAGTGTTCTCCTGGTTCTGCTCACAAAACTTTGCATCAGTTCCTCTAAGTCTTCCAAGATTTTTCTGAGAGCATCATGCTCATTATTTCTTATAGCACAATAGTATGCCATCACAATCATATACCATAACTTGTTTAGCAATTCCCCAATTGATGGACATCTCCTCAACTTCCAATTCTTTGCCACCACAAAAAGAACTGATATATATATATATATATACATATATATATATATATTTTAATGCATATGGCCTTTCCCTTTTTTTCCCTTTCTTTTTTTAATTGCTTTGGGATACAGATGTAGGAGTGGTATTGTTGCCAAAAAGTATACACAGTTTGACAGTCCTCTGAACATAATCCAAAATACTCTCCAGAATGGTTAGATCAGCCCACAATTCCCACAACAGTGCATTGGCATCTCATTTTTTCCACATCCCCTCCAATGTTTGTGATTTTACTTTTCTGTCATATTAGCCAATCTGATAGGTGTGAGGTAGTACCTGAAAGTTGTTTTAATTTGCATTCTTCTAATCAATAATGATGTACAGCATTTTTTAAAAACATGACTAGAGATTTTTTCCTTCTGAAAACTGCCTGTTAATATCCTTTGACCATTTATCAATTGGGGAATGACTTATGTTCTTAGAAATTTGATTCAGTTCTTTCTATATATGAGAAATGAGGCCTTTATCAGAGAAATTTGCTGTAATTTTTTCCCTCAGTTTGCTGCCTTTTAATCTTGGCAGTATTGATTTTGTTGTGTAAATATTTTTTAATTTTATGTAATCAAAATGATCTATTTTACATATCATAATACTCTCTCTTATTTGGTCATAAATTCTTCCCTTATCCAGATCCACAGATCTGACAGGTAAAATTTTCCATGATCCCCTAATTTGCTTATGATATCATCCTTTACATCTAAATTTTGTGCCTATTTAGACCTTACCTTGGTATATGGTGTGAGATGTTGGTCTATACCTAGTTTCTGCCAAACTTCTTTCCAGTTTCCCCAGCAATTTTTGTCAAATAGTGAGTTTTTATTCCAAAAGCTTGGATCTTTGAACTTATCAAGTATGAGATTACTGTGGTCATTTACTATATATTGTGTACATAATCTATTCTACTTCACCACTCTATTTCTTGGTCAATATCATAGTTTCAATGATTACCACTTTGTAATACAATTTGAGATCCAGAATTGTCAGGCTACCTTCCTTTACATTTTTCTTCATTGATTCCCTTAATATTCTTGATCCTTTTGTTCTTCCAGATGAATTTTGTTGTTATTTTTTCTAGTTCCATGAAGTAATTTTTTGGCAGTTTTACTGGTATGGTATTGAATAAATTGGTTGAAGTAGAATTATAATTTTTATTATATTGGATCAGTCTATCCATAAACAATCAGTATTTCCTCAGTTGTTTAGATCTGACTTTGTGTAAAAAGTGTTTTGCTCTTTCTTATAGCACAATATTACGCTATGTGTTTGCAACTGAATTTGCAAACCATGCAGCAGATACTCCAGACACAGCACAATAGTATGAGAAACATATAGTTCAGTTTGTCTCGGCAGACAAGACTCCCAAGTATTTTATATTATCCACAGTTATTTTAAAAAAATTTTGCTTTTTTTTGGAGGGCAATTGGGGTTAAGTGACTTGCCCCAGGTCACGCAGCTAGTTTTTGTGTTAAGTGTCTGAGGCCGGATTTGAACTCAGGTCTTCCTGACTCCAGGGCCGGTACTCTATTCATTGCACCACCTAGTTGCCCCAATCTCATTATTTTAAACGGAATTTCTCTTTCTCTCTCTCCTGTTGAATTTCATTGGTAATATATAGAAATGCTGATGATTTACGTGGATTTATTTTATATACTGTGACTTTGCTAAAGCTGTTAATTGTTTCAACTAGTTTTTTTTAATGGATTTTGTAAGAATATCTTCATATTGTCTGCAAAGAATGAAAATTTTGTTTCCTCATTGCCTATTCTAATTCCTTCAATTTCTTTTTCCTCTCTTATTGTTATAGCTAACATTTCTAGTACAATATTGTATAATATTGTTGATAATTGGTACCCCTTCTTCACTCCTGATCTTATTGGGAAGGTTTCTATCTTATCCCCAGTATAAGTAATATTTGCTGATGGTTTTTAGGTAAAACATATTATTTTAAGGAAAGCTCCATTTATTCCTATGATTTCTAGTGTTTTTAATAGGAAAGAATTTTATATTTTTCAAAAGATTTTTTCTGCATTTATTGAAATAATTTATAGAATAATATAATTAATAGAGAAAATCAGTAGGGCAGCTAGGTGGCACAGTGAATGCAGTGCTAGACCTGGAGTCAGGAAGACCTGAGTTAAAATCTGACCTCAGAAACTTCCTAGCTGTGTGAACTTGGTCAAGTCACTTAACCCTGTTTGCCTCAGTTGACTCATCTGTAAAATGAACTAGAGAAAGAAATGGAAAATTATTCCAGTATCTCTTTCAAGAAAATCCCAAATGGGGTTATGAAGAGTCAGGCAAGATTGAAATGAGTGAACAACATCAAATTGACATAATTATATTATTTTTATTGTTTTTGTTATTGATATGGTCACATGCTGGTAACAGTTATGCCAGTTATTCCTGGCATAAATTTCACCTGGTCATAGTACATGATCTTTGTGATATATTGCTATAATCTTTTTGCCAGTATTTTATTGAACATTTTTGAATCAATATTCGTTAAGGAAATTCGTCTATAGTTTTCTTTCTCTGTTTTTGCACTTTCTGGTTTAGGTATCAGCACAATATTTGTGTCATAAAAGAAATTTGGTAGGATACCTTTTTTGCCTACTTTTCCAAATAGTTCATATAGTACTGGAATTGTTTTTTTTAAATGTTTGGTAGAATTCATTTGTGAATCCATCTGGTCCTGGGGATATTTTCCTAGGGAGTTCATCGATGGCTTCTTCAGTTTCTTTTTCTAAGATAGCATTATTTAAATATTCTATTTCCTCTTCTGTTAATCTGGGCAATTTATTTTGTATATATTCATCCATTTCACTTAGATTGTTAGATTAATTGACATATAACTGGGCAAAATTGCTCCTAATAATTGCTTTAATTTCATCTTCATTGGTAGTGAATTTACTCTTTTTGATACTGGTGATTTGACTTTCTTTTTTCTAATCAAATTAACTGATGGCTTATCTATTTAGGTTTTTTTCATAAAACTAGTTCCTAGTTTTATTTATTAGTTCAATGGTTTTATTACTTTCAATTTTATTAATCTCTCCTTTAATTTTTAGGATTTGGTAGGAATTTTTAATTTGTTCTTTTTGTAGTTTTTTTCTTAGCTGCACTCCCAATTCATTGATCTGCTTTTTCTCTATTCTATTGATGTAAACACTTAGAGATATAAAATTTACCCTAAGTGACTCTTTGGCTGCATCCCATATATTTTGGTATATTGTCTCATTGTTGTTATTCTCTTTAATGAAATTATTTTTTTTACATAATTTGTTCTTTGTTCCACTCATTTTTTAGGATTAGGCTACTTACTTTCCAATTAATTTTTAAGCTATGTTTTCACAACCTTTTATTGAATATGATTTTTAGTGCATGAAAAGGAAGCATTTAATATTTCTGTTCTCCTTCATTTGGTTCTTATGTCCTGATATATGGTCAGTTTTTGTGAAGGTATCATGTACAGCTGAGAAAAAGGCATACTCCTTTCTATTCCCACTCAATTTTCTGCAAATGTCTATTAGATCTAACTTTCCTAAAATTCAATTCATCTTCTTAACTTCTTGTTTATTTTATGGTTAGATTCATCTAGTTCTGAGAGGAGAAAGTTGAGATCCTCCACTATTAGAGGTTTTACTCTCTATTTCCTCCTAAAACTCATTTAAGTTTTCCTTTAAGAATTTGAACGCTATGCCATTGGTGCATATTTGATTAGTATTTATATTATTTCATTGTCTAGGGTACCTTTTAGCAAAATGTAGTTTCCATGCATATCTCTTTTAGTCAGATCTTTTTTTGCTTTTGATTTGGCTGAGATCATGGTTATTACCTCTGCTTTTTTTTTTTTATAAACCTCAATTCAAGCATAGTAGATTTTGCTCCTGCCCTTTATTTTTACTCTGTGTGCTTGTGTCTGCTTCAGATGTGTTTCTTTTAAACAATATGTTGTTGGATTCCGGTTTTTGATCCATTCTGCTATTCTTTTCCATTATATGAGTGAGTTCATTTCATTCACATTCAGTTATAACTGTTGTTCCAGTCATGTCTGTCTCTTCATGGTCCCATTTGGGGTTTTCTTGGCGATGATACTGAAGTGGTTTGCCATTTCCTTCTCCAACTCATTTTTTAGATAAGGAAACTGAGGCAAATGGGGTTAAGTGACTTGCCCAGGGTCATACAGCTAGCTAGTAAGAGTTTGAGGACAGATTTGAACTCAGGAAGATGAGTCATCCTGACTCCAGGCCCAGAGTTATATTTGCCACTCAGCTGCCCTTGGTGGGGCATAATGGACTAGAAGTTAAGATTGGTTTCCATTCTGGCCTTGTGACTCATTAACCAAATGACAAAAGATGAGTCACTTCCCCTTTGAAACTGCAGAATTTTCTCTCTCTTACGTGAGAAGCAGTTGAACTAAATTATCTCATGTCTTTTTAGCTATGAAATTTTGTGTTTCTGAAGTAAAAAGTAATAATAATAATAGTTAGAATTTATGTAGCACTCTAAGGTTTGCAAAGTACTTTATAAATATTATCTCATTTTATTCTCACAACAATCTGGTGAAGAAGGTGCTATTACTATTCCTATTTTACATAAAAGAAACTGAGGCAACCAGGGTTAAGTGACTTGCACAGGGTCACACAACTACTGAGTGTCTGAGGCCAGATTTGAACTTAGGAAGTTCCTTACTCCAGACCCAGCATTCTATCCACTTTGCCACCTTGCTGTCCCAGTTATGATTACTGTTTTGGTTTACAGTTATGATTACTAATGGTGTATATTCTCCCATCCCATTTTTCAATTTTTTTATCCTCTTTTTCTTCTTACCCTGTCCTTCTAAAAAGTCTGTTTTGTTTCTGCCTCCCTTAATTCATCCTCCCTTCTATTACCAACCCCCTCTTCTATTATCCCTTTCCTCTTCTACTTCCCTTAGGGCAAGAAATATTTCTACCCCCAACTGTGTATGTTCTGCTCTCTTCAAGTCAATTCCAATAAGAATTAGGTTCAAGGGTTGCCCCCTCTATTTTCCCCTCCACTGTAAAAGCTTTTCCTTGAGTGTCTCTTTTATGTGAGGAATGGATTTCCCTCATTCTTCCTTCCCATTCCCCCTTCTCCCAGTGCATCCCTCTTTCTCATCCCTTCATTTTATTTTTTTCAAAATCATCCCAACATAGTCAGCTCATAGACATGCTCTCTGCCTATGCATACTCCTAACTGCCCTAATAATGACAAAGTTCTTAGGAATTATAAATATCTTCCCAAATAGGAATATAAACAGTTTAACCTTTTTGAATCTCTTATGATTGCTCTTTCATATTTACCTTTTTATGCTTCTTTTGATTCTTTTTTTTTTTTTAAGCAATTGGGGTTAAGTAACTTGCTCAAGGTTACACAGCCAGGTGTTTCTGGGTGGGTACTAAGTGTCTGAGCCCGGATTCGATCCACAAGTCATCCTGACAGTGGAGCCGGTGCTCTTACTCGCTGTGCTACCTGGCTGCCCCTGCTTCTTTTGATTCTTATGTTTGAAAGACAAACTTTTTATTCAGCTCTGGTCTTTTTCTCAGATGTTCAACAATCCTCTATTTCATGAAATATCAGTTTTTCCTGCTGAAGGTATTTATTGGGTAGGTTACTCTTGATTGCAATCCTAGTTCCTTTGCTTTCTAGACTCTCATGCCCTTCCACTCCTTTAATGTGAAAGCTGTTAAATTTTATGTGATTTTGAGAATATTTTATTTTGGCTGCTTGTGATATTTTCTCCTTGACCTGGGAGCTCTGGAATTTGGTTATAATATTCCTGGGAATCTTCATTTTGACATCTCTTTCAGGAGGTGATCAATGAATTCTTTCAATTTCTATTCTGCCCTCTGGCACCAGGGCAGTTTTCTTTGATAATTTCTTGAAGTATAATTTCTAGGTTCCTTTTCTTTATCACAGGTTTCATGTAAAGCAATAATTCTTAAATATCTCTCCTCAATTTGTTTTCCAGGTCAGTTATTTTTCTTATGAGATATTTCACATTGTCCTCTATTTTTCATTCTTTTGACTTTGATTGTTTCTTAATGTCCTATGGAGTCATTATCTTCTTCTTGTCCCATATTAATTTTTTCAGGAATTATTTTTCTCATTTAGCTTTTGTACTTTTTTCCATCTGTCCATTTTTGCTTTTAAGGAGTTCTTCTCTTCAGTGGATTTTTGGTGCCTCTTTTATCATTCAGTCAATTCTGTTTTTTAAAGTATTATTTTCTTCAGTATATATTTTTGTGCCTCTTTTACCAAACTGTTGACTCTTTTCATAATTTTTTTTGCATCACTCTCATTTCTTTTCCCAATTTTTCCTCTACCTCTCGTATCTGATTTTTAAAATCCTTTTTGAACTCTCCCAGAATTTTTGTTGGGCTTGTGTCCAATTCACATTTTTCTCCGAGGCTTTGCTTTGTAGATGTTTTGATATTGTTGTCTTCTTCTGAGTTTGTGACTTGATCTTCCCTGTCACCACAATAACTTCTTATGGTCAGGTTCTTTTTTTTTTTTTTTTTTTTTTTGCTGTTACTTCCTCATTTTCCTGGTCTGTTTCTTGATTTTTAACTTTGGGTTAATATTAGATTCTGCTCCTGGGGCAGTGTGGGTATTGCATCAAGCTTTTTTTTTTTTTTTTTCATGTTGTTGTTTTCAGAGCTAGTTCTGGCAGGGAAGAGGGTTTGCAAGTTTTCAATACTTCGAAGGTGGTATAATCTAAGGAGAGGTATGGTCACTGCTCTCCTTGCCTGTGTGCTCGTCTTCACCCATGAAGGGAACTTGTTCCAGAGGCCACAAGCACCTGTGCTCCTTTTTATCTTGGAACTGCAGCCTGTAATTGCAGATGGACAATGCAACAGGATTGTGGCCAGTTGTCTGACTGTGGGCTGAGAGCTCCTGAAGCTGTTGTTAATTCCGTGTTTCCCCGATTATCAGACCTATCCCGAAAATAAGCCCTCCCCTTACTGTGTAAGATTCCTCTAAAATAAGCCCTCCCCCGAAAATAAGCCCTATTGAGATTGCTACTGTAGTGAAGGTGATCCCCTGCGCTACCCTCTGTATGCACCATCCCCGCCCCCCCACCCCCCGGTGAAATGCATGCCACGCTCTGAGCTGCATCTAATCAGAGCTGCAGCAGTGAGCGCGTCATCCTGTTCTTCCCCAGTGATTTGCTTATTGAATAAAGGTACATTTTTTTGTTCACATTTACCTGTTTATTAAAATTGCTGTCAATGTTCATTAAAATAAGCCCTCCCCTGAAAATAAGCCCTCTGGTGTTTTTCTGTCCCCAAAAATAATAAGACAGTGTCTTATTATCGGGGAAACACGGTTGTAGCTGCCTCCAAGCTGCTGCTGGCATTGCCACAGCATGGCTTATACTGTGCTCTGGGCCCAATCAACACTCAACCTTTCCTGTTGATCTCCTAAGTTGTCTTGGGCTAGAAAATTGTTTTACTCCAACCTTTCACTCCAAGCTCTTCTGCTCCAGAATTCAATTTAAAGCATATTTTAATGTTGTTTAGAGGGGAATTTGGGAAGGTTCAGGTGAGTTCTTGCCTCTACTCTGCCATCTTGGCTCTGCCGAATCCAGCTCAGTCCTCTAGCCTAGGTTGTAACAATAGCTTCCTAACTAAACTCCTTGCCTCTATAATCCATCCTTCACTCAGCTCCCAAAGTCATTTTCCTAAAGCACATGTATGACTATGTAAATCCTCTACTCTATTAACTTCAGTGGGCTTCCTATTATCTCTAGGATTAAATGCAGTAATGCTTCTTTGCCATCTTCATAAGATGGCCCCAACCTACCTTCCTAGCCCAATTTTGTATGCATTATTATCTTCCCATATTTATAGTCCATCTAAGCTGACCTTCTGTTCCTCACCTGTGAAGTTCAATTTCCAGCTTCCTTCCACCAATGCCTTTGCAATGGCTATCTACCACACCTAGAAGGTACTCTCTTGTAACATGTATTTGTCTCTTTGAATTCTCTTGATTCCCTTAAAACTCAAGTTAAGGACCACCTTCTCCATGAAGTCTCTTGAACTACTAGTGCCTTTGTCCTGGAAAATTATCTTTACTTATTGAGTGTGTATTATATATACATGTATATGTATATGTGTATATATGTATATATATATATACACATAAGTATTTAATAAATGCTTATTGCTTGATTGGGGAGAATGGGATATGATAGCTGTATTTAAAATATATATATGTGTGAGCGTGTGCGTGTATATATGAAATATAAGATCTGGATAAACAAATAGGATAGTTGATAGAAGAAAAGTCTAAGAAGATACGTGTGTGTGTGTGTGTGTGTGTGTGTGTGTGTGTGAAAGAGAGAATAAACTTCTTTTACTTGGTCCCAGACTGCAGGATTAAAGCAATGGATGGAAGTTACTGAAGCAGAATTCTGCTGGGTTAGGAAAAATCACCTAATAATTAAAATAATGAACTGCATTCCAGTTTTGGAACTGCATTCCATATTTCTCCAGAAGTAGCTCCCTCTGAGGGGAGAGAGAGTGGGAATGAGAACAGATTCCTCAAATGGAGGCTGGATAATAACTTGCCTGGGATGCTGTGGGCTGGGATATCATTGCAATGAGGCAATCCTTTTCTACCTCTTCAATTGTTTCATTATTCCACTCATTCTAGAGATTCTTCCTTTTTCTTTCCATCCCTCTTCAGACTTCTCTCATTTTACTGAAAAATTGAGGCCATTCCCCGAAAGTTCTCCTCTCTTCATTTCACATCACCTAGATGTCTTTTACCAGTATTTTTGACTTCACCTGTGTCACATGACAAGGTGGTCCTTCTGGCCAAGGTTAATCTCCCTACATGATAATATCATTTCATCTCTTCTTCTCCAGTAGATTGCCCCCACTATCACACTCACACTCATTTATCTGCACCCTCCTTCATCATCTGCTTCCCTACAGACATACCCATGTCTCCCCTATCCTCAAAAAAAGCCTTCATTTGATTCATCCATTCTTAACCATTAATGGTTCCCTACTCCTTCCTTTTGTTGCAAAACTCCTTGAAAAAGCCTTCTATAACAGATGTCTCTTAAATCACCAAACTTCCCTTTTACCGTTGATAGCACCTCCACCTTCCCAGGAGACTGTACAATCTGTGTCATCCTCAATTCCTCTCTCATTTCCCATATCCAATCTGTTGCCGAAGCCTGTTGATTTTATCATCTTTATGACCTCTTTTGTCTATACCCTATTCCCTCCCCTGAAACTGCCACCACCCTGGTGCAGTCCCTCATCACCTCATACCTGGTCTACTTCAGTACTCTGCTGGTTAATCTCCTTGACAAAAGTCTCTCCCCACTTGAGTCCACCCTTTATTCAACTATCGAAATGATCTTAAATTATAGGTGTGACCATGTCACCCCTTTCAGTAAACTCTAGTGGTTCCTCCCAGAATTAAAAAAAAAACCCAAAACAACAAAAAACAACCCCAAACTCTGGTGTTCATAGTCCTTTCTAATTTGCACCCTCCCAGTCTTTTCATACCTTACACTGGAACACATACTCTGCATTCCAGTGACACTGGCCTTCTTGCTGGTTCTTGAACAAGACACGCCATCTCCTGACTGGGCATTTTCACTGGCTAGCCCCCATAAATGGAAGCCTCTCTCTCCTTTCTGTTTTCTGTCTTCTTTCAAGTCCCTGCTAAACATTTTACCTTCTATAGGAAGCCTTTCCCAATTCTCCTGAATTCTACTTCCTTCCTTTGTGGGTGACCTCCCATTTCTCCTGTATATATAGCCTATTTGTACATCTATCCGTACGTGTTGTCTCTCTGATTAGACTTGAGAGCAAGGACTATCTTTTGCCTTCCTCTGTGTCTCCATTAGCACATAACACGTACTAATATTTACTGACTATTTGAAATCAAAGACTGGACCCTAAGCCTCCTGACTTCTAGAGTAATGGTCTTCTTGTTAGACTATACCATACTTAAAGCTATTGCTTTAGGAATATGAAATAACTTCTATGTTGGTAAAGATTGATATGAAGAAAAGACTGATATCAAAAAGGGAACCCCCCCACCTCTTTAGGATTAAAAGAACAATTCATATTTCAGTTCCACAAATGTTAGACTCCTACTGTAGGCAAAATATTGTTAGGTGTGGTGTTAAAAAGACAAACACAGTCTCTGCTCTCAAGAAGCTTTTGGTCTGCTGTTCTACTTCCAAAAGTAAACAAAACAAAACAAAACACAAACTCATAAGCATCCCCAAAATCTTAGCAACTGAAGAAGATATTTCTGGTGTGGGAATTAAAACTTGGGATAGGCAAAGTTTAAATGAGCATGTGAAAGAAATCGAATTGTGTTGCTTATGCTCTGGTTTCTACAAGAACACTAACCCAAGAAACTTGTAAGACGTCAATCCAGGTGTAATAAATTAATGAGACCTATATTCTTTGAGCTCTTTCCTCATAAAAAGGAGGTGGGTAAGGCCCAAAGGCTCTAGAATCAATTTCAGTTGAGAAACAATGCATTATCTCACCAAGAAATTGACACACCCTTCAACTAAAATGTTAATCCCTTATCCAATTTGGGGTGTGAATGGAATGTCAAGGGAAAAAAGTTTGACTCATATAGGACCCTTATCTGTTTAATCCTTCACATATAATAAACCATTTCCCCCACCCAGAAGAAAAGGAAAAAAAAAACCCAACCCATTATAAGGGTAGGTTAGGATGCTCTGGGTATCTTTCTGGTGTGTTAACATCGGTAAAAGAAGACGCAATCTTCCCTTCTCAGCTTTCTCTCCAGTTTTCCTCCCTTCCCCTCTCCCTACATGTATGCATATTCATGTCAGCAAAGGTTCTGCATGACAATAAGCATTTAAGGTTGTGGAGTCTAGTAAAGTTGGGGGTGACCTGCTGTTGATTCATAGCTACCCAGCTGCTGTGGCCTGGACCTGTCTCAGGCTGGTCCAGTGATTCAGGCTCGGATAATAATGAAGTGAGACACTCATAAACCATTCAACATTCAACAACAACAGCACCACAAATTTACTTAACAATTGGATGGGAAAGATACAGCTCCACTTAAGATGAACATAGAGTGTGTGTGTGTGTGAGTGTCTTGGGCCAGTAAAGTGATTCACAGGGTCATGGGACATCACTCAAACCCAAGGGGTAAGGACTCCTCCTGTGGGAAGTCCCATCAACAGTTAGAGCCTGAGTCCCCACAATCCATAGAGGCTTTTGACGGGATACTTTGCATCTCTGGAGAAATTAATTCCCTGACCATGCCTTACTTCCACTTTTTTCTCTCTAACCACTCCTTTACACTGCTTTGTTGACAGGCAGGGTCCTGTCCCCTCACATCCCGGCCTCCCAACCCAAGTCCTGGATCCAATCCACTCTTGTCAGTGTTTCTGGGTGATGTGTCAGTCTAGTCTGGAAATGTACCTCCCAGGCTGCCACCCAATATTTGTAAGGCCTTAGTGCAGCACGTGGTAGAGTATGCCCTTAATAAATGCATAAATAAGTCCTTTCCCTTCTTCTCCTCTATGTCGTCTGTCCTATCAGAATCTCAGGGACTCCTTGGGCTTCGTAGCACTTAGAGGCTCCTGGCCGATCTACTTGCCCTTGCTGAGGCTGCCCTCCAAATTGGAAATGGACTCCTGTGTCCCATCTGTGGAGGTCCCTCCCTTTTTCCAAGCTCCAGTTCAGGGGCTCCTTCGTGAAGCCTTCCTTTGTATCTGCCCAAAAGAAGAAAGTGTTATTTTCTCCCCTTAATATTTCTTATTCCAATTTATCAGTCTTCCCCTTTTCTTTTGTGTCATGGTTGGTGGGGTCTATTTTTTCCCCTAGATTATAATAAATCTCTTTATGCGCAAAGATTGGGTGTGTGGATGATGCCATATTCTCCTTGCTTAGTAGAGTAAGGACTTAAGTTTTGTTGAATATAGAACTAGTCTTTTTAACTGTGGCAGTCTGTCCACTAAGTACAGGATGCTAATATCTTTCTAGTTTCCTCTCCAATTAAATGTAAGACATTTTTGTAAGAGGGAGGCTGCTTTGGGTTAGATGAATGAATCAATCAACCAGCATGTATTAAGTTCCTAGTAGACAGAAAGCAATATGCTAAAGGCTGGAATGCCAAAGGTGAAAGCAGATCTGGCCATCTCCCCCAATAGCTGGGAGAGCACTAGGGGGGGCCAGACGAGGAGTGGGCAATATCAGCTGGGGGGATCAGGATGATGAAGCTGCTGAATTTCAGAGGAAGTCAGCGATCCCAGAGGAGAAGGAGGAGGAGAGCTGGGGACACATTCCTGGGGTGGGGGAAATGTAGTCGGCAAATGACCAGGAAGGTGGTCAGCTTCCCTGGACTCCAGAGTTTGTGGAGGGCAATGATGGTGAAAAGGTAGTTGGGAAAAAGTTGTCTAGAGACTTGGCATTTATAAACAGTCCATAAAAACCAAGGAAAGCTGTGGGCTCCCTATAGCAAGGCAATGATACTAAGAATAGCAACAGCATCATCATTTTGCATGGAAAAAATCCTTCCATAATTAAATAGCAAATAAATAGTAAAAATGAGAAAAATAAAAGCATTTATAAGCTTCTGTTACTATTTTTTATGAGAAAGAAATCCCTGACAGTAAATGTGATGGGCACACGCAGCTCCGGTCATTGAGTATTTGTCTAAAGCACATGAGGTAGAAGAGGCCGACAAAGGGCCCACAAAATCCTTGGCGGATAACATTTTTTATTCCCATTTTTGCTAGTACATCGCATGTTTTAGTAAAACAATATATAGAAAAATAATCAACATTTGCTGAATTAAGTTGAGAACAAATTCATACTTGATGAGTAGCATTTGGCAATATATTAAAATCAAATCACGTCTGATATGAACATGTAGTAAATTTACAGAAATAGTACAAACAGCCTCCTCCTCCTGAATTCATGATTGGGACATCAGCTCGGTCACTGGATAAAATTAAACCCTGAGTCAGAGAATTCCATTTTCTCCGGCCGGATGCTGGGCTGGGTCTAGGCCCACTTTCTTCATCGATACTGCGATATCGAACAAGTAGTCATAACACTCACACCTGCAAAAAAGAGCATGGAAAGAGGAGCTCACGGGGTTTGGAGAAACCTCGCACCACCAACCTGCGAACACACATGTTCCTCTTGGCCCCCAGAGTTTGCCACGGCTCTGCAGAGGCTTGTCTTTTTTTTTTTTAATACATTTTTTCCTTCTGATCTTGGGCAGTACTTGGCCCCCACAGGTGAAATAGGAACAAATATTGTTATGGGACTAGTACCTTCTTCTCAGCCCACACAGGTGTTTTTGTCAGTCACTGTGGCCAACACACCTGAGAGGCCTCCATTCTGGTGACCCCTTCTCCACACATGTCACTAGTCTGGTCCTTTAAAGCAGGTGTGTCAAACTCAAACAAAAACAGATCCCTGTGGGTATCATAACGACTTAGAAAACCACAAATTCACATTATCTGTGTTGCATTGACTTTTTTATTTGCTTCATTAAACACTTCCCAATTCCATTTAATCTGATTCGGGTTGCACTTGGGAGTTTTGTAGCACACAGCAGGCCTTGAGCTTGATGCCTCTGTTTAGACAAAGCCTGTTGCCGAGGCTGTACCTAAAGCCTTGCGAGTCTGGCAGGACTTTTCAGAGCTTGCACTCTACTGCCTGAGCCCAAGGACTCAAGGTTACCGCCATGCTGTTTCAATGGAGCATTAATGGAGCAGGGCCAGAGAGAGGCCTCCATCACTTGAGGTGGATCCTTGAGGGACTGATGGAAAAGCATGGAAAACAATGGCACAGGAGGAGGAGGTCTGAAGGGCAAAAGTTCATGGAACAAGTGAAGGATGGGGAATGTGCAGGGGATGGGAGCCTCAAAGCCCTGGCAAACACCTACTGGTGTGATGTGTATACAGGGACCAGAAATATGGCAGGAGGAACGAGCATCTCAACAAGCTCAGAGAAGAATTCTCCATTCTTTGACTTTTTTACAAAATGTCTCTCTGATCCATTCCCACTGTGCCTCTCCATCTTCCAATTCCTCTCAGCAGTGAGGAGGGCAAATCACAGGCCAGAAATGTGAGGACCAATGTGTGAAATTCAGTTTGCTTCCAATTTACCCAATAATATGTAGTTAACCATTTTGGGCTTTAAAAAACAATATTTCTTCCCTCTAAAACAACGATAAACAAAACAAAATGAAAAACCTCAAAGAAACCTTCCCTGGTTCCTAAATGTATATATATGTGTGTGTATATGTATGTATGTGTATAAACACATATGTATGCATGTATATACACATATACATATATGCATATACATAAATGTGTTTAGATATAATTTAAAATATGTTATTTCAAAATGTTCAAAACTGCTGAGTTTATTTTTGAGGGAGGTGTTTACGTTTTTCATGATCAATGAAGGGATTTTTTATGACAAGGATCCTGGGGTCCTGAAGAATGCACTACTGGAAACTTTAGGAGAAACTCACAGTAAAGCAGTGATGATGACATCATCCTCATCATCAGCATTATCTGAAGATCAGGCTAAATTTTGAGAAGATCATCATGAGGTTGGTCATGGGCCCAAGCAGATTTGGGGCTACAGCAACTGACAAAGATCACCAATTAAGGTGAAAAGGGATTAGATCTGCCACTGGAAGGAGGATCTGCACACCAATGAAATTATAGATCCTTGGAAGTATTGAAATATGGTTTGTTTGCTTTTTTTGGAAAAAGGTACACAAGCCCACATTAGGTGTTTTTCATAAGAAAAGACAAGTGCTGCCTCCCAAATATTTTGTTTTTGTTATTGTCTTCAGAATAAATGTGGCAAATCTGATAATTTTTTATTAATAAAAGGCAAACCTCTAAGAATAATGAATTACTTAAAATATTGCACATGAAATTCATTATCCACATATGCTGCAATATATAAACTGATATTTTAATATAAGCTCTCATTAATTACTTCTTGAAGCCTCTTGGGTTATTAATAAGTTTGAATATATAACTTAAGTCTAAAATCTAGAACTGGTTAAAGACATCTCAAAGATAAATTAGCTGATAAAACCCTAAATACTGGGCAAATGACCAAGAAGGAAAAGATATATGCCAGAAATGTATGGCTAAGCACAGAAGAATGGCTGATGTAACTACCCTGGCCTGGACTGAAGCAACGACAGTTAAGTGCTTTATAGCTGAACTGAGGATTTACCTTACGCATGAATATAAAACATGTTTTTATTTTTCCTTTGCAAAATACATGTAAGTATTTTACCTGCTGAGTTCCCCAAATTATTTTTGATTTGTACTCACATGGTTTTAGCTTTCTCCCACGTCTCTCCCCAGACGTACACCCCATGGCGCCTGACTAACACAGCACAGGAATCGGGGTATTCGTTCATTGCTCGAGCCATTCGTTCTTTGAGGTCCTTTTCCTCTGGTGTATTCTCAATAATGGGGACCACTAACATATCATCATATCTACAAGAAAACATAGGCAACATTTTTCTCAATTTAAACAAGTTACATTCACTAAGAAAAATTCTAATATTACTTCCCTAGTTGTTTTAGTCAGAGACATTGAGTCTTCATCCCTGGAAAGTCACTGCCAAACTCTCCATAAGCAAGATGTTGCATGTTATTCTGAAGATCTTGCACAAACATCTGTACCAAAATGGGCTTCGGATTTTGGCACTGGCCTAATTTTAAGTGTCAGAAACTTGTAGAGTACCACAACCCAACAAAGAAATCATCAAGATCATACAAGTATTTTCCTTGAAGCACAGACAAGTACAGTATTTTAAAATGAGGACAGGAAATAATAAATCTGAAGATGAGAAGCACAGAAAGGATTAGTGACTGGACTACTTATTAAGTAGAAATTTTGAAATGATACAAAATTTTCTCCCATCTTGAATGTTTGCAGGATCCAAGGAACCTCAAAGAGATACATAAAAATGGTTCTAAAATCAGGCTTGAACACAGCAGACACTTAATATACATTGAATGAAATTTAAAAAAAAGAATGCGTGCAGGGTTAAGCTTTTCCATTTTTGTGCTGAGTCGTTTTCATTCACGGCTGATTCTTTGTGGCCCCATTTGTGCACCCCTGGTCTTGTCATTGGGTCTCTCTCCTCTACTTCTTTGTTTCTCCTGAATTACATTTACTTCTTTATCAATCATCCTTTTATGTGGTAGCACATGTATCATACCCTTTCAGGGTCCCTGAAGGCCAGGGAGGTACCTCACTTAACATGTCTAAACAAGAGTAAAATGCTTAAATCTTATACTGATTACACTGTAATAATAATCTCCCATTTATATAGGGCTTTTAAGGGTTAAAAATCCCTTTTCACATAACTACCTTATGAAATAAAGACACCCTGTGTCACTCAATATTTATCTTACAAAGATTAATGCTCTCCAATGTCAACAATGGTACAGACATTCAAAAGGGCATAAACAAAAAAATGAAACTAAACTACCCTAAGAAAATAGCTTTGAACACATATATTCCATCAAATAAAAAAATGAAGTTAGTTGTAGAGTGGCACTAGAGGCTGGCAGGTAATCCAGATCATTCTCCAATTTAAGAACTGGACTTTTTTGCTGCTCCACAAAAATAAATACATACACATATACATATGTACACACACACAGACACAGAGGTCTTAGAGTTCACAATTTGCTGTGTGAATTTATAAACTACTAGAGCTTACCCAGGCACGTCGGGGAAGTTCTTAAGGATATTTGGTATAAGGAAATTAAATGTGAAAAGGCATTAGTAATAAAAAATGTAATCTCATGCCACACAATGCCCAGCTTGCACCCGAGCACAGGCATTGTGTACGTGTCTTGCTATGAGTGATGTTCAATGCCATTACATGCAGCAAATGTTAAGAAATATCCGCTGACCAATGCTGAGTGAAGTGAGCAGAACCAGGAGAACACTGTACACAGTAACAGCAACAGTGTGCGATGACCAACTTTGATCGACTTAGCTCTTCTCAGCAATGCAATGATCTCAGACAATTCCAAAAGACTCATGATGGGAAATGCTGTCCACATCCAGAGAAAGAACTATGGAGTCTGAATGCAGATTGAAGCAGACTCTTTTTCCCTTTTATTCTGATTCTCCTTTCACAATATGACTAATGTGGAAATACGTTTAATATGATCATATGCATATAGCCTATATCATATTGCATACCATCTTGGGGAAGGGGGAAAAGTTTAAAACTCAAAATTTTATAAAAGTGAATGTTAAAAACTTAAAAAAAAACCTCAACAAACAAAAAACAAAAGCTGCTGATATTCCATACTTTGGTAGGTTTTTCTTTTTCCTTTTTGTTTTGGCAGGGGAGGGGGAGAGAGGCATCTGGGGGGGTGGCATAAGCTTATGTGCAAGGACAACGTCATTGGTGTTGTTCTTCCAGAAAAGGTTATGTCAGCAGAGTCCAAGTGTCAGAGTACACAGCAAATGTTAAAGCTTCTGCTATGGGCCAGAGTCACAGGCTGTGAGGGATGAACTCTCTATTCACAGAAACTTGTATTACCTAGTAAAGTGTGGGGAGCTGCTCTTGAGGTTCATGCACGGCATTCCCACCCATGTGAAGTCACAGGTCTCAGAAGCACTGCAATGTAAACACTGAAATATTCACCTCACTTAATTAGGAAAACCTTTCCTGGGAAGACACTGGATCTGGAGTAAGGGGATCTATGTCAGAGTCCTGGCACCCCTATTTAGCATAATCTTTGTGATTTCTGACAAATCTCTCAGCTTCAGTTTCCTCATCTGTAAAATGAGGAGACTGGATTAGATGATCTCAAAGTTTCCCTCAAACTTAAAAATCCATATTTTTATGAAAGATATCATAAATATGAGAGTGTTATTGAAACAATAGCTTATTATATACAAAGAAATCACCATCTGACTTTGCTCCACTGAGAATTTATCTTCAGGCATTTGATAGATGGCATATATTTTATTTTATTTTTTGCTTTTTGGAGGGGGGAAGGCAGGGCAATTGGGGTTAAGTGACTTGCCCAAGGTCACACAGCTAGTAAGTGTTAAATGTCTGAGGCCACATTTAAAACTCAGGTTTGACTCCAGGGTCAGTGCTTGTATTCATTAGGCCACCTAGCCACCCCAATGGCATATATTTTAACATACACACTAGAATGTTTTATCAAATGAAATAGCTATAATCTAATTTAAAAATATACCACAGTGGACAACAGGAGATAGGAGTCTGAGTTCCAGCTACTCTACAACTCACTATGTGACCAGATACAAGGTATTTCTTTTAGTTTTTCCTAATCTGTACAATGAGAGGATTAGATTAGTCTGGAGGTTTTTAACTGAGATTCATGGTCTGCCCTCCATCGGAACCCACCCACACCCACACCCCCACCAGGGGTCTGTGGCCAGATTCCAAGGGGTCTGTGGACTTGGATGGGGAAAAAAAAAACAACACCTAAATATTTATCTTCACTAACCTCTAACTTTGTGCATTTCATCAATTACAAGTGCAAGCCACAAACCTTCTTCTGAGAATGGGTACACAGGTTTCCCCTGCCCTGTCTTTTGACATAAAAAAAAAGTTAAGAACTCCTGGACTATATGAACTCAAAGTCCCTTCCAGCCCAAAGATTCTATGTGAAATTTACAAACGACAAGTATTCTATTTATCAAAGTGAAGAAGAAATACTAAATCTTCTAAATTGGAAGACGCAATACCTGTAACACCCTCCAGAGGTACATTTTCTGATTCCTTTTATCATTTCCTGATGCGTAATTTTAAATTCCCGTCCTGGAAAGAGAAGAGTGGCCATCACAGCAGCCTTAGAATGAGTATGGATCACAGCTCCTGCTCCTTGAAGCAAAATAAAAGATTTCAAAAGTTATATTGTATATCAATAATCAGTTTTTATATATTTTTTTCTCCCTAGCATAGTATATTAGGCTAATATTTGCTGAGGGCAAGGGTTGGAGGAGAAAGATTTTTAAAAATCAATTTTTATCACATCAAATGAAGAATGAGAAACTATTTCAGCAAATAATTGCTCCAATAATGTTGTTTGTTGGGAGGTGCCACTGTTCTGAAGCAGAGAGGAGTTAGCTGACTTTTCCTGAAGACCTACTATGTTTAGACCATAAATGGGGGTGGGGGAGGAGATAAAATTTGTGCAGACCTTAACCAGAAACAATTCACTTCCTTTAATACAATAGTTGTTATTCAATAGCTGATGACTGTATCCAGTCATATTCTTGGTGCTGATCTAATTCCTTTTCCCAAACATGAAAATAATCAATAGGCAATAATGCTGCCTGAAAACTGCCACTGAAACATATTTTTTATATCACACAACTATCATACAAAACCATTTTATGAAAAACTCTTATCATTAGGGGTAGAAAAATACTCTAATTAGAAACCTGCATTTTTGAATTATCCTCCAGACCGAGCCTTCTCAGGTCTGTTGTCCACAGAAATTTATAATAACCAAAATCTGACAGGTGATTTTAATTCCCAAGACTAAAACCTGCAAAACTCCATGGTTCCCTAAGTCTTTAGGTCACCAAAGGGCTCAGAGCCTAATTCTCTTCTATCAGCTGGTTAAATGACCTCCTCAAAGGAGGAACTGGGCCTCACTTATATTTACAGTGAAACTATTGCTGCCTAGAATAACCAGCTAAGAGGATGATGGGGTTTAATCTTCATACATGAAGGGTAAGGAGAGTAAATTCAAAGGACACTTTTTGAAAATTTATGCCTTTACACCTAAAGCCCAAATTACAGATCAATTTTTCAGATCAATTAATCTTTGAGTCAAAGCTTTTCCTGCCTACCTCTCATAGTGTAAGCATTCATAAAGAGAGGGGTACACTGGCTTTTCCTTAGATTCTTGTATGGTGGAGGTCCACTGATGTCCTGTTCGTTTATGTCACAAACAAACATGTCTTCAGGCTGTTGGAAGGGAAAAGAATACTCAAAATTTTTCTTTTTTGGGGGGAGTATTTCTGTTGTGTGTAAAAGTGACAACATATTTCAAAAGTATATATAATAAAAATAATTATGCTTCTGTTTTCATAAAATTTAACTCCTGAATTTAGTCCACCAATCGCCCAGCCACAGTCTATAGATTTAACCTCAAACCCACTTTTCCCTACCTATGAATCTCTATTTCAACAATGATGAATAAAAAAAATCAATACTAGAAATCTCTACTTAAAATGAAGCAAAGCTGACTTTTCAAAATTCAATGTGCTCTATACCTCTGAAGTACTGCTGATTAAGACAGAGACAAAGAGAAATGACAAAATTCTGAAATCCAGCTTGAGATCTATGGTCCTAATTACACAGAAAGACTACAAAAGGGGGGGTCAATAGTCTCAGGTGAGTGTGTGATGAATTAATATTTTAGAAATCAGGCATACATTCTGCTTCTTTATTCCCTTATAATAGGAGATGGCAGAACTGGAGCTCAAAAATTGGTTATCTCCCAGTAAACCTTAGTAATGCAGACTTTCCATAAAGAACTATTCTCAAAACTGAGTTATCAGGACCATTGATCTTCTGAAGAAAGCTTGTTTTTCAGTAAGGATTTATCATGACAACTACAAGTGTCCCATTGATGAAATGGTTTCTTTTCTTATTTTTGCTTTAGGATGGTCAAGAGCTGATTCTCTATTGGGGCTTGGGGTGCACAGTGAAAGAGAGTGTGTGTGTGTGTGTGTGTGTGTGTGTGTGTGTGTGTGTGTGTGTGTCCCCATTAAGTATTATTTGTTCTTCCTTTTTGCAACCAGATTTCAGATTTTATTTCTTGATTCAGTAGGATGGAAAAATCTTTTTAACATCTACACCAATTCTTTTTTTTTTTTTTAAAGCAATCGGGGTTAAGTAACTTGCTTAAGGTTACACGGCCAGTTATTTCTGGGTGTGGTGCTAAGTATCTGAGCCCGGATTTGATCCCCAGGTCATCTCGACACTGGAGCTGGTGCTCTTACTCACTGAGCCACCTGGCCTCCCCTAAGCAATTCTTCTAATTACAGAAATGTCTTCTATAAAGAAACCAGAAGAAAGGCTTGCAGGATTTTTACTCATTGCGGTCTTTAAGTACAAGTCAATTATCAATGGGCTGAATGACCATGGAGGAGGTATAATGGACTTAAATGTTATAATTTAGGCCATTTGAGAAAACAATATAGCACACTTCTTCAGTTGCTGAAGATGGCACTATACAGTGATGCATACATGTATACTCACAGATCTATCATTATTGTTTTCAAAATGAGATGTTCCCTTTTGTCTATTAGGAAGGAAGAAGGTTCAAAATGTTGATGATATATAAAGCATACTCACCACATAGTACAAAACTAGGCACAGACAAAGTGCTCAGTATAGCTACTTCTTAACTTTTAGGCAAGGACTCAAAGACCTGCAAGGGGCCTTAGAAATCAATCAGATCAGCCTTCTCATTTTATTATTTTTAGCTTCTGCCCCATAGTTGATTTTCTCCCCAAATTAAAGTTTAATTAATCATATTTCTTTAAACATTTTTCAAAACAGAGATATTGACTTGCTACTTCATATGTAAATAATGAAATTTAATACATACTTAATTCAACATAGACTCTTTAGTGTTGTAAATCCCTCCTTCCCCCAATTATTAAGGCAATTAATGATTTGTTGGATACTCTTTCAATTTTATTTTTATTGGTAACTATATCCTCTTCCTCCCCCCTTACAAAGCAAGCCATTTCTTACAACAAAAATTAAAAAGGGGAAAAAATATTCACCCTTTCCCCTCCCTGAAAATAAGGAAGTATATGTCATCAATTCTTCTCCAGCTTGTTTATTATAATTATACAACATTTAATTTTGGCTTTGTCTTGTTTTTTTTTTTCCTTTTACTCTGTTGTAGTCACTGTGTATGTTTGTTTTCCAGGTTCTGCTTACTGTACTCTGAATCAGTTCATATAGATCTTTCCATACTTTTCTGAATTCCTCATATCTGTCACTTCTCATGGCACGAGGTATACTGTACCACATATACATACATAATTTCTTAAGTCATTCCCCAATCCACAGTCATCTACTTTGTGTCTAGCTTTGTCCTAATACAAAAAAAGGGCCATTAGAAATACTTTGCTATACAAATTCTTCATTCTCAAGATGAAGAAATAGAAATCTAGTGGCAAAGTTAGGACTTAATACCATGATGGGGCTTCTTGAAGGCTGTATCACAGAATACAAGATGTGGCAGACTCTGCCAAACTAGAAATAGAAAGCCTTTGCTATATTGGTCTAGTGAGAGAAATCTCTCTAAAGACAAGGCTAAGTTTAGAGAGGCTCATTACCAGACTGGCCACAGGGGGAAGAATTTTTTGGCTACTGCAACTCTCAAAGACCATGTATCAAACTGTACAGGGATTATTACCTATCCTGGTTAAAATGAGTACCCACACTGAGAAATCCATAGATCTTTTATGTTCCAAGGTAATGTTTTCGTTTTAAAATGATACCTCCATTGATTATTAAAAACAAACAACTGTTCTTTAGCAAAAAGGGGAGATTTGTGGTAAAAATTATCCCTTTATCTTACCTGAATTCGTTCTTTTTGCACTCCTGATGGAGCAATGTAGATTTCATTGCTGTAATATGAATCAGAAATTTACATGTAACCTCATTTTTTCTTTTGTGTATACAGTTTATTTTTTCATAATCTTGACCTCTAAGGTTCTTTGTAGCTTGAAACTCTCTACATATAAAATACTTAGGTATATAATTGCTTACAATGCTAAATAAACTATTTTGAAGAAAAAATAATGCCAATTCATTTCACAATCTCAATATTGTAGTTAAGGCAATCTTGTGTACTTATGTTTAAACATGTGCCAATTATGAGAAATGCCCTTTAGATTTCAAATGTTACATACATGTGTTTTTATTTTTTTGCACATACATGTATGATATGTGTTTGTCTCTGTGTGTGTGTGTGTGTGTGTGTGTGTGTGTCTCCATGCACATGTGTAAATATTTTTGCTTCGGTCTTTAAAAGGTAGTTTGAATTCCACATTTTAAAAACTCAATGGTCAGCTGTCAAAGTGTGCTCAATAAGTGATTCACATTTGAAACTTTACCAATAAATGGATTTCACACAATCTATTATGTTTCCTTTAATTTTAGTATCTACAAGGCCTTAAGTATAAAAATATGAAGTACAGCGACCTCTAGTGAATGGTTTGCCAAGCTACAGCTCTATTTCCTGCTTCTTCCTGGAGAAGGGAGAACATTTTCTAGGAAAAACATAGGAATGCTTTGAATATGGAAGAACACTTATTCTCTGTGTCAGGAATATCTGGAAAAAGCTATCAGGGCTCCTGTGACAGCCACTTCAATGATTAATGAAACTAAATTTAAAATTTCTATGTAGAAATAGTTGTTCCTTATGGCTCGCTTCCTCAAAATACCCCAAATCCCACCTCTACGAGGCTCTCCTGGTCCCACCCCTGTTTAGTGTCTTTCTGCTGAGATTACACCAGTTGACACTATATATGTCTTATACTTATGTAGTTGTTTGCATGCTAATTCCCCATTAAAATGGGAGCTCCTTGAGGAGGGCTATTTTTGACCTTTTCTGGGGGGTATCCCCAGCACTCAGCACTGTCCCTGAGACACAGGAGGTTCTTAATAAATGCTTGTTGATTGTAGGACAAGGAACACAGGAGGTTTTCCCCAGGAAAAATGCAAATCCATAAGCAAAAAGCATACATTCTATGGATAAGGTTTCACATATATGTGGTTTTCAATGCAAATGCTGTTGAGTAATAAAAAATGCAAATTTGTTTAAAATATTTAATACTATGTTGTTGTGTGTGTGTGTCTTAATTTTTTTTTAAAGCTAAGAAATCCAAAAAATCTGGAACCACTGCTGTGATTACTCAATTTGGCATCAAAAGGTCTGGGTTCAAATTTTGGCCCTGCTACTTATTAGCTGTTTGACTTTGGGCAAAAATCTTCCCTTCTCTGGGCCTCCATTGTCTCATCTGTAAAAAGTGGAGAGTGACCTCTACCTCTGGTTCCTACCAACACTACATCTTCTGATACAAAGGGGTGGCTCTTTTTTTTTCTTCTTTTGTCATCATTATTGCTTGCTCCTTTATCCTCTCCCAACCCTGCCCCCATCTCTCAATTTAAAAAGAAGGGGAAAAAAAGCCCTTGTAACAAATAAATAAAATAAAGCAAAATAAATCCACAATAATAAATGGTCATGGCAGAAAACCTATCTCTTTTTGGACCTTGAGGCTGTCACCTCGGTGAGGTACCGGGCAGCCCAGGAATTCACCAGGGCTCTAGAAGTGTGGCTGGCCACTGCTCTCATTAGATTTCTTAAATTCTTCCAGCTCATTTCTCTTTGTAATATTGTTGTTTCTGTATAAAGGGTTCTCTTGGTTTTATCCTCTTTATTCTCCATCAGTTCATACAAATCTTCCCAGGATTCTCTAGAATCATCTTTTTTTTCTGCCAATTCTTAAGGCACAATATTTCATTTATACATAGTAATTTGGTCAGCTATTCCATAATTAGTGGGCAACCCCTTAGTTTTTTAGTCTATAAATATTTTTGTACATGTGGATCCTTTTCCTTCAGTCTCTTTGGGGATAAAAGCCTAGAAATAGCTTTCTACCCTAGGTCAAAGGGTATACCTCCAAAATGTCTATCAGAGAGGCCTCACTGATGCACACATGATCCACATGTGTGGGGTGTACCTGCCCCCATACATACTTGCTAACTGTTATTTTCCTTCCTGGTCATCTTTGCCAGTCTGATGGGGGTGAGATCTGAGTGTGCTGGAGTCAGCTGATACCAGCTCAGGAGAGATGATTGTTAAATGATCAGTATGAATGTTTACACCTTGGAAATTGGCAAATGATATAAGTCAGGATTTGAGCTACTGTTCTGTTGGTTGTATGGTCTTAAGAAAGTAATGGAAAAATATTAATAAAGCAGATTAAATGTAAAAGAATACTGTATGTATATCTTCTTTCCTGGATAGTTAGCTGTTAAATATTTATATCCCTTGTGTGAGGTGAAAGTGAGTTGTGTTTTTTATTTCTCTTGTTATTAGTGATCTAGAGTACTTTTTCACATGGCTATTGAAAGCTTGGATTTAATTCTTTGAAAGTTCATATATAATTCAAATCAATTCAGTTTATACCTTTGATAGCTGACTTTTTTCTGAGAAAGTTGTTGGAACGATTATTTTTTTCCAAGTAAACTATTTCCATTCTAATTTTTACCTGCATTGATTTTGTTTGTGCAGAAGCTTTTCGATTTTACACAATCAAAAGTGTCTGAATTAGGGGCAGCCAGGTGGCTCAGCAAGTAAGAGCACTGGCCCCAGTGTCAGGATGACCTGGGGATCAAATCTGGGCTCAGATACTTAATACCACACCCAGAAATAACTGGCCGTGTAACCCTGAGCAAGTTACTTAACCCCGCTTAAAAAAAAAAAGTGTCTGAATTCTGAATGCAGAGTGAATCATACTATTTTCTCTTTCTTGTGGTTTTGCCCTCTTGTTCTGATTCTTTCACAACACGATTAACGTGGAAATATGTTTAACATGATTGTACATAGCCTATATCAGATTGCATACCATCTTTGAGAAGGAGAAAAAAATGTGGAACTCAAAATCTTATAAAAGTGAATATTGAAAACTAAAAAAAAAAACAACAGGAAAAAGAAAAACAAAAAGGTATCCATTTTATATCTTGTAATTCTTTCTATCTGTTCTTTGATCAAGAATTCTTCCCTATGTATATCTGTGAAACTCATCTCCTCTGTTCTTATAATTTGTTTCTACCAGTGCCTTGGTTCTCACTGTTTTGCCTTATGTGACATGGAAGCAATTCTAAAACACTATCTACAGGACAATAACCTGATATGTGCTGGGTCTTTCCTCAAAGTTCTGGAAATGGACCCAAATAAAGAATGAAGCTGCTCGTGAGTAAACAGCCCACAAAGTAATGAAAATCCTTAGTATTATCCTATATGTTCAAGTTATTCAGTAGATGAAATTTGACATTGTTACTGGTATTTCTCATCTGGAAAGCTGTCTATATATTTATAGGCTTTGTAATATTGAAAGATTAGGTAAATAGCCTTAGAAAAACTTAGTTTCACACGAAGAGTACAAAGATGACAGTGCTTTAATTTTAGAAGGAACTACTGGCCAAGTGTTGGGGAAAAAAACAAACCTAAAGGGCAGTTTTCCCTCTGTGCAATAAGATGCCACTAAAGCAGAAAGATTTTGAATTCCCAAGCATCCCTTTGCATAGTTTATCTTCTCTAAGGTGATTCTACAATATATCCTATGGAAGGCAGGCCAACAGAAGGCTGAAGCCGTGATCTGCTCAGACTCAGGCTTCTCTTTTCATGTACTCTCTGAGCACTTAACAGTCACTTTTAAACCCTTTATTCCCAAGTTAGTTCAGTCACTGGTTTAATGCCTGCTGACACTTGGGCTTGGGATAATCATTTTAATAACTAAATCTCCAGGTAACTTTGCATGGATATCAAGCAGGCTCTGTGAAAATGGAAAATACTGTTTACTTTATGAGGTGGCACCCTGTAATATGAAGATGATTAGACTGGTAAGTGGAAAACATGGTTTTGAATGCCAGCTCCACTTCTAGGCTTCCCTTCTCACTTTTTTTTTTCCCTGGGCCTGGCTCCTTTTTTTGGAAAGAGGACTAAAATGGAAGGTCCCTTCTAGCTCTCATATTCTATGGCTCACCTTGTGCCCTGGGCAGGTTGGTTGCTGAATAACAGCCTGGCCTTTATGTGATCCCTCTGCTTTTGTCACTTCCTCCCAGAACCTCGTGTTCAAGGGCAGCTTTTCGGCTGCTTCCAAAAACACAGTGTATGGGGGTCATGCTCTTGGGACTTTTTGCTGTGAAATGTTTATGAAGTGCTAGTGTTTATCATATGGAAGGGAAGAGCTTGAGCTTTTTCTTAGAAGGCATTAAAGAAAGGAAATGCCTTGGAAAGCATTTTAAATTTTAAAAACCAATAAATAATATAATAATCTCAAAGGCTGGCTTAGTCTGTTAGCATGGTGCTGCTGGGCTGTTAGTTTCAATTTATCTCAAACACAAAATTTTAAAAGACTGAACTTGAACCAACAGACTAAGAAAATCATACAGATTAAAAATATTGATAAATATATCAGCAGCTTTGGGATTTGTGAAAAGGCTAAAGTCAAATGTTGGCAAACATCATCATTGTGACCCATGAGCCTGCATTCTTCTAGCAGGAACCATGTAGGGATGCAGCAAAATTAGGGGTTCATTTCCTACTGTAACCTCTAGGGGGAGCTGCGCAACCATGAACCACTGTATTAAGGCCACTGACTTGAGTAATGAAGACATAGTCCATGGCCAGGGAGAGTCAGGAAAGGGATACTTGTGGAGGGAAGAGGAAGCATGTGGAGGCAGGAGTAGAGCAGACAGAGCGTGGCACCTGAGGGGAAAAGCAAGGTCAGAACTTGAGAGGAGAGCCTGAGGTGGGGGCCACTGCAGAGGCCTAGTGTTCTCCAGCTCGGCTTGTCTACTGAAGATGAGAGCTCAGTACCACGACTGATCACCCAAATAATTCTTAAAATTTAAGAATCTTGAATTTTAACAAATTCTTCTTTATGCTGGATGGAAGTTTATCTTCATTTTGTGTTCCCTACAGCACTTAGCTGTGCCGTGACCACAGGAGGCAGTCTATGTATTCATATCCCTAGGATAAATCAGCTTCTTTAACCTTGCTTTTCCAAGGATTAAAGACTGAGGAGTCCTTCTTGATGTGAAACTAGTGGACAAAGAGCATCCTTGGAAATTTAATCAGCATTTTTTACACCCTGTGCCCCTTTGTGTGTTCTTTCTTTCTTTTGTGGAACCACACGTGCACAGCATACACATAAAACAGATTCAGCTGGGCATGTGATGTGGTGGGTGTCTCATAGAAGATGCACATGGCTGAATTTCAAAAATGAAATCAGTCAATAACTCACCCGTGCTTCAAGCTAATTCCTCCTCCAGTGCCCGTGACCCAGCCCAAATGGTAAAACTGTTTGCAGAGCTCTGGAATCAGATTTCTTGGATGTTCCTTGTCCTTAAAAAAACAGGGGGAGAGAGAAATTATTTTTATAATTATTCCATTATGTTTTGTTATATAGGAAATGGTGTACAATCTTTTACAGTTTCCTTACTTTCCTAAAATGGTCTCTAAGAATCTATTTCCTATCAGTACATGGCTTTATGAAAGACAGGAGCCTGAGGTAGACATCAGACCTACATAATGATGAAAGTAGTCTTCAATTTTAGATGGAAACATGTCACTGAGGCCCCTCCCCGCTTCGGCTGTTTCCCTGAAAGCCCTCTTTCCCAGCAGCGTGCTCGAAGACCCTCTACATGTTAGGCTTTTTGTTCTGTTACCCCCATCACTGGAGGGCTCCAGGCACAGGCTTCTTGTGGAGGAAGAGGTGGAACCAAATTGGGGTTTCTCAACTTGGGACTTATGAACTTGCTTTTAAACAAATATTTTGGTAACCACTAACTGTGAATTAGTTTTCTTTGTAATCTTATGTATTTTATTATGCATTTTAAAACATTACTTTGAGAAGGGGTCCAGAGGCTTTACTAGAAAGCCAGAGGGATCCATGGCACAAAAAATGTGAATACCTGTACTTGGTGGTTTTTCAGGTCTTCCAACTATGAAATGTGATTCTGTGTGAAACCCTGTTTTGTCCTCTCTCCAATCCATCCTCCACACAGCTGCCAAAATGATTTTTCTAGAGTGCTGGTGTGACCACGCAGTTCCCCTGTTCAAACCCTGGTGTTTCATTATTGACTCTAGGCTCACACGTTTTTATCTCATCCTTTTAAAATGTCAACTTTTTATAAGTTTTATAATATGCATAATTATTAATATAATACCATTGTACTGTATACAGTTTATAAATATATATATATATGCATAGTGAGGGTGAGTGCTAATTTTTTTTAATTGACAGGAGTGACTTCTCAAAAATATCTGGAGACAACTGCTTTAGAACTTAGTTCTAATTCCAGAAATAAAGCTCAAAGTCTGAGCAGTTCATGGGTTGTGGTACTCTTTAGGAGATGTTCTTACTTATTCTTAAATTCCCACACAGTGGTAACAATTTTGGTAAGCAAATTTGCAACCTAAAATAGATGTGGGCAGATATGGCAGACTGCAGGAGGCATGTGTATGAAAGAATATGGAAGGGACCCGTCTCATTGTAAGAAATGATTGAAGGGTCAGAAAAATTATGAAAACAGCATCCTAGAGCCATTTAGCGTAGTAGCAAACAACCCTATACACCTAAATAGCTCAAGATAGTAGGAAAACTCTTATTTATATTGACCATAGGTCATAAGTAAGAAAAGATCAAATTGTGACCTCTATACTTTAAGAAAATGATGATGTGTTAACACATTTTAGGATTAAAATCAAGTGGCTCAGTAACCTAGAAAATTAACTTCTCTGCAACACTGAATTCCAGGATGGATAGGAATAGGGGGAGGGATTAGACCATATTTCCATGCCTCTGTTCATTCTAAGCTCTTTATAGTGTCATATCTGTCAGTGTCCTCGTCATCTGCCTTTTCAGGTGTTGTGAGGGATAGTTGAGGTCAGGAACATAAAAGACTGATGGGAAATAAAAACCACACTATTTTCATTCTAAAAACAAAAATAATAGCTCACATATAAACAACCCTTTTAAGTTTGAAAAGTGTTTTCCTCACAACAATACTGTGAAGTAAGCCATGCAAATCCTATCATTTTACAGATGGACAATGATCTGGGAGGTTAATTGCCTTGATCACAGATCATGTACCTAGTAAGTTTTGAAGGCAGAATCTGAACCTTGATCTCCTAACTTCAAGCTCAGAACTCTACACATTGCTATGTGGCACACAGCAAAGCGCCTAGCATCTATCAGGAGCTTAATAAATATTATTTTGACAGACATCGTGTTATGCCTAATACACCATACACATTTAATGACTAAACCCCCAAATTTCCAACATTAACATTGGCCAAAAGAACCTGCTTATTTACTAACTGGGGTTTTACTTATGAAGTTAATCTGAGCATTCAGTGATACCAAACCAACAAACCTGTGATACAAATCACTAAACTGACACCATTAGGAGTCAGAGGAATCCAACAGGCAATAGGTCAGGGCCAGGGAATCAACTAAGGAAGGCGTGTCTTGTGGGTCTGAACCAGCTACTCTTGATCTTCTTGGTCTCAGGCCCCCTTTGCACACCTAAAAGTTGTTAAGGTCCACCCCCCGGCCAACCTCCCACCTTTTCTTTATTTTATTCTTTATTTTATATATCTATGAGGTCACACTCTCGATATTTACTGTATTAGAAATGAAAAGGTCTTAGTACTGTGATGAGAACAGGTTTGACGTCCTGACCAGGAGGCCCTGAACCACACTCTGAGAAGGTCCAAAGCAAAGCGCCCTGCAGAGGCGCCTCTGGGGGGTTGTCTCTAACACTCTCTTGCTGTGGGCTGTGGATAATGTGGCCCATTAGGGTGAACAAGTGTTTTTGTGCAGAGGTAAAGAATGGGTGCTACTAAAGGTATAAGCAGAGGGGCCAAGCCCATCACAGGCACTTAAGAACCCATTAAAATGTACTTTTCTGTCCATCTTGCTTAATTTTTAGTTTCAATGAAAAAAAAAATTTAAATAAAACTCATTTTCCTGAGATGGTAGAGGTAGGAAGATAACAGGCAAAATATATAAATATACAATAAATGATAACTATATAAATATATAATACTCTAAGAAAAACTTAAATGTGAAAATGGAATATTGAAACACAGAATCTTATGAGTTAAGAGGGGCCTTTAAGCTCATCTAGCTTAATCTTTGCTCAGTTTCCCCTAAAACATCCATTTTGTGAAAGGAAATACTTAAAACTGAAAACAACATAATTACTTTAAAAAAATTAGCACACCGACCATGCTGAAATACTGCAGCTAAATGTTTTTGCTCTCCAGCCTATTTAAATGTATGATGGTAACATCACAAATTTCTACAGAAATGGTCTGCTCATCTTTTTTAAAATTACCAAGGATTAATTTACCCTTAATTGGACTGAAAATAATTCCATGTGCTTTGGAATTAGTGATGCTAGATAACCATAAAATATGGATTTTTAAAATTGAGTGAATGATGTTTTATATTCCTGAACAAATTGATGGAGCAAAAAATGAAAGCTTCATCAGCATCTCCAGCTCCTGCTAGTTAGGCAGTGCTATGGTAATTTCTAAATAATACTTTCAAAAAACATCAGTTACTCTTGCAATATAGCACTATTATAGAAACACGATTTCAAAATACAATCGGAGAAGATGAAATTGCAAGTTTCTGTAAATACACGGTTATTCACTTACTGTGAAAATAATAACAGCTGCTGACATTTACATAGAGCAAACACTTTTCTCAGAACCAGGCAGTACTGCTAACCATTATTGAGCCTATTTTACAGAAGGGGAAACTGAGGAGAAGTCAAGCCTCTTGTCCATGGCAAGAACATTCCTAAATGTAGACGCCAGGGTCTGAATCCAGCTCCTCTAAAAGCAGCACTCTTTTCATGACAACATGCTTCTTTGCCACATCAAGATTTCTCATGTTAAGATTTTTTCTTCATATCCAAGGCTATGAAAAATGCTTGGAAATAGCTGCAAAACTTAAAAAAAAAATTCAAATAAACTGAAAGTTAACTTTTTACAAGATCATTTCTGACATAATTCCCCTTTCCAAGACAAAAACCAATGTGACAACAACCCTGAATGATAGCATTAACAAAGTCAGAGCTGGGTACTGAGCTCCAGGTGGGTGAAGGGGCCTTGGACTTCTCTGGCAGCCCTCCCTCCCTCCCTCACCACTCCTTTGGTTCTGCCACCTTCCTTCCCCTCCCCTCTTTTTGACTCCTTTATGTGCATGAGTCTTCATCCATTAGACTGTAAGCTCCTTAAGGCAAGGACTTTGTCTTTATCTTTTATGCCTAGCACTTTACACTGCCTTGCACAGAGTAGGCCCTTAATAAATGCTTATTAAAGTGAACTCCAGACAGATGATTCGGACATGGTGACAGTCATTTCAGGTTCCTTGATTTAACTCCTACAAAAATTATACAGGAAGTTCATAATTAGTCTAGTTTACTTCCATGATGTCTCAGCTAGAGCAAAATTTCTTCTCTCTCTCACACACACATGAAAACTTAACTATCTTTTAGAAATGTTTTATAATGAAACTTCACTTGTCGGTCCAAGAGACAGTGAACTATTCAGAGAAAGGTCTTTTCTTAGTTAAAATTAACAGACTAATTTTGATAGCTGCTTAAATAAACTTTACACTTAAAATATGAATGAAAATTAATTAAAATATAAAATTAGAGATAATGGGAAAGTGGAAACTTTTTAAAAGCTGCAAAAGTATCTGATTGATATTAATGAGAAATTAATAGAATAAAAATTCCTAAATTATTACTATTTATAGTAAAACCATACTGGCTCCTTTATATAACACCTAGTTGAAGTTATCTATACTCTATGCAATTAGCAGTATTTTTAGGAACAAAATATTCTAATTATATACTCAAAGTTCATCAAATTGGCAGAATTCTGCAGTCTTCAAAATCTGTGAAAACCTATGAATTTGCATAGCAAGTTAAAACACGACAGAAAATGGCTCTGTTCTTCCTTTTATTTGTTCAAAATCATTTCAATTATAGCAATTAGTAGACATCAGACAATACAGAAATAACAACTGATAATGCAGCTGTGTTGTCGAATTGTGACTCAAATCATTTGTAGCATGAAATGACATTTTTCCAAGGAAAATGATCACTGAACAAAAAGAGCCAATACAAAGATGTTTGCTGAAAATGTGGTCATTTACACTGTTTAAATTGGTAGGAAAACAAAAAAAGGTAAAAAGAAACACAATGGATGTCAGAAGATACTGGTTTTAGTCCTTCCTGGTTCTAACACTATGGGCATGTTATAGGGAAAGAGTTCTTAACTTGGGTCTGGGAACATTTAAAAAAAATATTTTGATAACTGTATTTCAATATACTTGGTTTCCTTTCTAATCTTATAAATTTTATGCATTAAAAGCATATTCTCAGGATTCTATAGGCTTGACCAGATTGCCTAAAATATTCTTGATGCAAAAAAGTTAAGAATCCTCATGACAGGGGAATTCATCTGGCCCAAAGTGGCTTCCAGCGTGCCGCAGGAGCTCTCTTCTGCCACTTCAATTCTGTGAAATTACTGCTCTAGAATGAGGCAGGTTGTGACAGAAAGGACAGGACTTGGTGCCAGAGGACCCAGGGCAAGCTCTGGCTTTGCTACGTATTTACTGGCTATGGGACTTTGGGAAGGGAGCCTAAGATCTGTGAGCCACAGTTTCCTTTCTATAAAATAAAGGTCCTGGAAGGTTCCTGACTGTTCTAAATCAATGCTCCATAAATCCTACTGACCTTTAGTTTAATTACACGGAAAACAAGCCTGATACTGGTTTTCCTTTTTCATTGTTACTTTTGCTCATGAAATGAGTAAGATGAAAATACTTCAGAAACTAAAAGCACTGTACAAGCGCGAGATGTGATTCAGATCCAACCATCCTCTAATAGGCTTGAAACCTTGGGAGAATTTTTATTTTTTAAGTTCCTTCCTTCTCCCCTTGATTCCCACATTCAACACCAAATTCTGTTAATTCTAGCCCTCAAGTGCCCTCCACAACTCAGTTTTAACCTGTCTTTCTAAGTGTTCTTTCCTACTCTCCCCTACATGAACTTTCTGGTTCAGCCAAATGGGCTCATTACTTAATTGCTAGAGCATTCCTTGTGCCTTCTGCCTCTGTATCTTTGCTAATGCTGTTCCTCTCTGCAATACTCTTTGTCAAAATCAATATCTGGCTTATCCTTCAAAGCCCAGCTCAGATTTCACCAATGCCAGCTAGAAAATAACATGGCACTTAGTATCCATATAGATCCTACTTGGCATTTATCATAGATTACCTTATTACTGTGATAATCATCAAATATCATTTATTTAAAATCTCCTGTAACAGATACTAGGGATGCAAAAAGTAAGACATGGCTTTCCCCCCATAGTTTACATATTTCCCTCAAATAACACAACTACTGGAAGCGAAGGAGTTATTTCTTATCCTACATGGTACCTCTCAGTGGGCCTCCCAATGCAATAACCACTTATTAAGTTCCTACTATGGGTATGGCATGTATCCAGCAATTAGTAGGCAGGCTAAGGCACAGGCCTAGAGTGTCTTTGTTAGGAGAGTGTGCCTAACCAGGAATATATGATATACAAGTTCACTGGGACATTGGGACTTCTGCTTTAGGTGAATGTCATAATCCTTGACATGGGTGAGTGTAATGCCCCAGAGTTCAAGAATGTTCTTTGACAGGTTAACTCGTTCTGGGATTATGTCTGACACAACAGGAGCTACCCAAAAGTCACATTCCCTTGTGGTTGCTCTCAGTTTACAGAAGATGATGTCATCAGTAGAATACAGTCCAATGTGACACACAGAAGTCTTACAGAGTCTAATGACTTAAGATATCAGGACTAAAGACTGGGCATATCTTTACTCCCATTACCTGCCTTTCCTTACTCATCAACATGTACTCTTTGAGTCAGGGATGCTGCCTCCTGGCTCTTCTCTCCCTGGGCATTCTCTCTAGCTGTCTGCTATGCCTGGAACATTCTCCCTCCTCACCTCCATCTTCCACCTTTCCTGGCTTCCTTTAATTCCCAATAAAATCCCGCCTTCTAATGAAAGCCTTTCCTAAGTCCTCTCATATCTCTCTACTTCTCATTGGTAGCTCTGCTTGGTTAGAGCTCTGGAAGATGCTGCCCTTCCCAGGATAAGTGGGTCACCTGAAATCTCATCATCATGCCTTTCACCCAAGCTCTGGATAGATACGCCTTCCCAGCTCCTCGGCCTCCTCTCCTGACCTCTTAGTAGAGGGCTGGAGGGTGGCATATCTCCCAAAGCTTTCCTTTATAGAGCACAGGATGTGCTGGACTATCCAGCTCACTCCATCATACCTCAGGACCATCCCTCCCCCCATCCCCTCTTCAGTTTTCTTGTGCATTGCCTTCACCCACTATAAGCTACCTGAAAGTTTAACACAGCTCCCCAGAGTTTAACACAGTGCCTGGTATACAATAGGTGATTAATGAATATTTATTGAATTGAATGAATTCTAGTTCTTTCTCTTATAATTATTGCCTATTTATCCTGTATACAGCATGTCTGCATGTATCTGTGTGCTTGCTGTCTTCCCTATTATACTGTAATCTCCTTGAAGGCAGGAACTATCTTCTGATTTTTTTTGGTATCCTCAGTGCTTAGCATGATGCCTGGTATACAGAAGGTGCTTAATGTTATTTTCTGACTGTTAAGTGGGGAGATTGCTATAGAAGCAGACTAGAAGTCTGAGTGGACAGACTTGCAGTTAGGAAGACATCAGGTCTTACGTTTGGTACTTACCAGCTCCATGGGCAAATCATGTAAGGGAATAATAACTACCACCTGCCTCATGGTTTTTCGGGAGGAATGTGGACTGGTAATCACAATATTAGTCATGGATTTCAGTATATGTGACTAATTATGATCTAATTCTTTAATTTAAAAGGACAGCTAGAAAGGCACACTCCATTGGGTTTAAAATGATAGTGTAGCAGAAACAGCCACCAAGCTGAGAGGCCCAGGTAGAGGAATGTAAATTAGTGGAAAAGGCACTGGATTTGAAATGAGAAGACCTGAGTTCATATCCTTGCATGGCCATTTTCCCTTCTTCAACTTGCATTTTCATTCATGGGCCCAGAGGGTATCTGACTGCTACTTATTCACCTCAGAGTTCTAAGGTTTACCCTGGAGAGTTGTGGCTTCTAACACAGCAACCCCGAGCCCTCACTAGCATGCTACTTTTATAGAACAGTGGCTTACTAAGAAGGTGTAAAAGAACAATAGCTACAAAAACATCCTCCAACCTCAATGTTCGGTGTGTCACTTACCTTCCTTATGTGAAATGAAGATTTTAGTACATCATTACACACCACATGGGGTTGCTGTGAGGAAAGCAATTTGAAAACTTAAAAGTATGTAAATGTGAACCATTATCATTACTCCTGGCTCTGCCGCTAATTTGCTGTGTGGATTTTGGACAGGCAACAGTTTTCTGTATCTCAGTTACTTAACTTATCAAATGGGCTTTAATAATATTTGTCCTGTCAAACTCAGGGAGGTAGCATGAGAATCAAATGAGATACTATGCCATTAAAATTTTTTGAAGGTAAGGCACGATTGTTATTCTTAAAGTTCTTGTTTTCGATATTAAAACCACTTATCTTCTGGGTTCAAATCTGGGTAGTTAATATGTTCAGTGTACTTTTTTTCCCTTAGTCATAACAGCACCAGCTATCTACATATAACCACAGACTGGAGAGAACAAATTTTAATGCACATTTGATAAAAACAAAGGGAAAAAGTAGGCTTTTGTGGATGATTTTGAATTGAAGAGACCACATCTTTATCACACCCAAGTCTCTACCAACCACCATCTCTCCTGATCTCTAGTCCCAAATCTCCAATTGCCTGCCTGAATCTCTCACTGACATTTCAAATCCAATGTGTTGAAAAGAGAACTATTTATCTAGACCTCCTCACATTCCCCTAAAGTGGCTAAATTGCCTATTGCTGTGGGGAACATTATAATACTATTAGTCACCCAGGTTCTTTAACCTTGAGGTCATCTTTTCTCACTTAACCCCGACATCCCACCAGCTGTCAAATCTAGCCTATTCTCCCTCTACCACACACCTCTAAGACAGGCAGCAGCAAACTGGCCTTCTGCCTATTTTTGTAGGCTCCCAACCTCCTACAGGTGACTTTCTTTTGTGTCTTCCATCACTCTGTGCTGTCCTGGAGCTGGTGGGAGGGCATTAAAGTGGCCCCAGGAGGAATGGGTTCCTTCCTCTGTCCATGTGGTCCTGTACCTTGATTATGGGCTGTCTGCTTTAGGCCGAGCACTATTTCTGGTGGGACCTGCACATGATGGCCATCCAGCTAATCCAGTTCGTGCTGGTCTCATCGCATATCTCAGAATTACTTCCTACCCAGCTGTGACTACCAGAACCCTTCAATCTTCCTCTTTATCTGGATGGATGCCACCATCTTCTCTGTGTTCTTCTCCAACTTCTGCTACCACTCCTATAGGAAAAGCAAACAGCTTCCAAGGGCTGATCAGTAGATCCCTTAAGGGGTTTGTTCTGTGAAATTTGGATTCAGTCAAAAGGTTGCATTTGAGGACCTAGAGGGCCACACGTGGCCTCACATCCCTTCTTCTCTGCTCACGAAGCACAGACTTTCAATCATCTGTCTTTTGAACTACTATAACCATTTAATTGGTCTCTGTTTCCAGCTTTTCTTCCTCTCCAATCAGTCCTCCAAGTAGCTACTAAATTAAGCTTTCCTTCTTTTTATCTCAAAGCCCCTGAACATCATCCCCAATTTTCATTTCCTTTACTTTAAGCTCTGATGAAGAGGTGGCCCATATCAAAGCCAAGACTAACTTCCTTACATGTATCCATGATTCTAAGTCCCACTCATCTTCTCCAGCAGACTGCCCTCACTATCTCCCCCACCCAATCTTCAGTCACTTCCTATCTGCTGGTTTCTTCTCTGTTGCCTTACATACATGTCCATCTTTAAAAACAACAACAAAAAACTTCACCAGATCCCATCCCACATTATCTATCCTCCCTAAACTTCTAGAAAAAAACTGCATACACATATAGCTTACTTTTCCTCTTTTAATCTAAGCCCTCTATATCATCTGGCTTCCAACCTCATCATTCAAACAAAGCTGCTTTTTTCAAACAAAGTGATTAGTGATCCACTACTTGCTAGGTCTTTTGGTGTGCTCAGTCCTCTCTGAAGCATGTGACATTGTTAGGCACCCTCTCCCTCCTGCTCTTTCCTTTCTGCATTTTCCTGGTATTCCTCTTTCTTCTGGTCTGAGTCTCTCTCCTGCACTCCAGGCCTAGATCAAAGATAGATACAAGGGCATTTTCCACCAGACATCCTGTACACAGCTCACATGTGATACATCTTAAACTGAAAAGCAATGTCTTTGTTTCCAAATCCAGTGTCCAAAAGAGAATTCACTTACTTTCTTCTTTCTCCTACATCCTCTTCTTATGAAATTTTCTATTTCTGTTGAGGGGATCACCATTCTACCACTGAGGTTTTGAAACCTTGGCATCACTGGTAAAGCCACATCCATACACCTGCCAAATCTTGTCATTTGTACCTTCACAACGTTTTTCAAATCGCTCCCTTTTCTCCACTCATACAGCTACCACTCAAATCCCGGCACTCATTGCCTCTTGCCTGGATTACTGTAATAGCCTCTCAGTTGAGCTCGCTGCCTCAAGGCTTTCTTCTTTCCAATTCATTCTTCACATGTCCTTTCAAAACCCTTTACTAGTGGCCCCAAACCTGCCTTCCTGGTAATCCACATTACTCCGGTCAACATACAGTGTCAGTCAAAATGATCTTTTTGTTCCTTTTACTCCAATCTTAGACCTTCTTGCCTTTGAGCTGCCTGCCATCATGCCTAGAATATACCCCCTCCTCAACTTCACTTCTCACAATCCCTGGTTTGGCTCAAGGTTCAGCTCAAGCACTATCTCCTAAGTTAGGAATTTCCTGACCTCTCCTCAGCTGCTAGTGCCCTTTCCCACAAACCTTCCTTTCTGGTCATACCTATATATGGACAGTTGTCTCCTCAGGTTACAACGTAAGTTCCACGAGGGCAGGGAATGTTGTATGTTTTAGCTTTCATCTTTGTACCCTCAGTGTTGTTGTGCTTGGCTCATGTCACCTGGCTGCTCAAAAGCCTTAAAGCCTTATTGCCTTCTAACTAGAGCAGGGGTGGGGAAGCAGTGACCCAGAGGTCACATGTGGCCTTCTAGGTCCTTGGGTGTGGCCTCCTGACTGAGTCCAAGTTTTACAGAACAAATCCTTTTATGATAGGGATGTTATGTGAAGGCACTTGAGGACCCAGGGGGCCACATGTGACCTCGAGGCTCCCCACCCAGGGTAAGCACTGAACTCTTTGGTGACGTAAGAGCCTCCACAATTTGCCTCCCACCCACCTCTTCTAGTCAATTCTTACTGTGCTCCTTCACAAATTTTCCATTTCATCTCTTGCCACCCTCATGAGCTTTTGAGTTCAGAATCCTTATCTTCCTTTGTGACTCAGTTCAGGTGCTAATTATATGTCTTTTAGACTAATCATTTTGGTTTCCCCTTTCCCTTTTCTGACTGGAAAGACTCCTCTACCGGACTGCCAGTCACTATTTGTGGTTATTTGTGACTGCTAGCCATGGCGATGGCCAAGGATGGTTACTTGTGACACGTTTCCCCCATCCCTTCTTCAAACAGGAAGTATTTCTGTTTCTTATGGAGTGGACAATTCCCAAAGGGGTGACCCCATGTTAAAGCACTCCCTGAAGGGATGGTGACATCAATAACGTAAGCCTCTCCTGGAAGGGAACCAGGAACTCTTTAAGAGGAAAAATTTTGTTTTCAAGGGTCTTAATCTCTAATTCTGATTTTCAGGTTTACTATTACCACTTATTGCCAAGCAGTCACACTTAAACACAGATAGGAAGACAAACAAACACAGCTGCAACTTCCCCAACAGGCTTGGGGAGGCTTACTTGGCTTAGAATGGCTGGGCCTGAGGGACTGGGGGGCAGGTGGGAGGGGGATCAAGTCTCCAGTGCAATTCTTTGCAGCAAAATCCTCCCAGTGAAAATGTCACCTGAACACGCTGGGAGGGTTACTCCAGGGACCAGCCTCCTTCTCCCCCCCCCCCCCCAATCCCTTAATGTTTGCCATTCTGTAACAGTTAAAATTAAGGTAGACCAAGGCACAAAGTTTGTAGCACAATCAATTTACTGGTCAAGTGTGAATTTACCAATACACAGGATCCCAGTTTCACCAGCAAAGCTAAGACTCCCCAGTCGAGGATAGCTTTCTTTGATAGCTTTGGGGAGGAGAGAACAAAGAACAGGACTTTGTGGACAGAGAACAAGTTATAATTGCTTAATAAAGCTCCACATCATAAATGGTGAAATCAATATAATTAGTTACAGAGTTGAGGTGTGAGGGACAATAGACTGGCTGGAAATTGAGGAATAAGGGTTACTAACAATCCCCTTCTTCCTTCCTGTGCCTAAGAAATGTGCAATGTTTGAGTCTACCCGCCAGATGAGAAATAGAACAAACCAGACATCCCTGAAGGATAGCCTGATGATGGAAAGATACTAGACTAGACTCCCTGTTGTCCATCTTCATTCCTCAAGAATAACAGATTTACTTGAGGCAAGAATAGAACAGTGATTAGCAGAACTGTATTTCTAAACTTAACTCATCATAGGCCAACTGAATTCTGAACTAGGGTCAGAGACAAAGAACCATGACTTAACAGTGACAGGATAAAATTAACTGTAAAGGACCAATTAAAAGATGATACATCTCCCCACCTCCCCATAGTTACCGTCAAATCTTCTCTCCTCCTTCAATTGACCTTACTTTGTACTTTACTAATTTGAATACTTGTTACTGAGTACATGCCCCAAGAGATTACAACAAGCTCCCTGAAAGCAAGGCAGGTTTCAGTTTTGGCTCTGTACTCCCAAGCCTGAGCACAGAGTAGTAAGCACTTAATAAATGGGTGTTAAGTGATTTGGTTATAGAACTGACTTTGCCCACTGTTTACTGTTTTTTTAAAAAAGCATGTGACTCAGTAGAACAAAGTATAGTTTTAAGGGATCTATTAAAGCAAGCTGGCTTTACGTATTCTGATACGAAAGAGCTGCCAATTCGTTGACAACTTTGTTCTACAATCTGCTGAGTCCTGATGAAGTAAGTTGTAAAGAGATCTGTTCACCTCATGTGTTGTTCCTTGGTGTCACCAACTTTTTTTTTCAGAAGGTAAGTGTGGGGGAAAATGGAAGTACAATCACTCCATGCCATCGTGACTGACTAACAATGTAGAAATCCTATGACAACTTGGTGGTCTAACAGTTGAAAGTAAGGAGAAATAAAATGTACCAAACTACACAAAACAGATGGTCTCATTCACTGTTGTGCCAACTACTTGTCCTCCAATATGGGACCCCCCTAGGCCACAGTAAATCATGATCTTCTCAGTCAGCATTAAGGACCCCAGGAGAGGTCTTTTTGTCTTGACTCGAGGCTGACTCCAGCTCCTGCCTGAATCTGCCCACCTGGCACCTGGATTCACAGGGAGGCAGTTCCCAGCTCCTGTTCCAGTTTGAACCTCATAGTGACCAGTCTAGCTCAAATCCTTCAAAGTCTCTGTTTCTGGGGAGAGAAAAACTTAATAGACCCAAAACAATATCTACGCACACATCCAGCTTAGTGGAGTTACAACAATATTCACATACATTGCCAACACTATCATTAATTCACTTTCTGCCTATGCAATCAACACAGACCAGAAGACAGGGTCTCTGTCTGAAAAATCAACACAAATCATCAGTAAAGTCCCAGGACCTCTGAAAATATCAGTAAGACCCTCCTTCAGGACTTCTGTAAACATACAACAAGAAAGCCTCTTTCAGGGCTTCTATAAGAACAGCAATGTCCTCTATCAGCAGACAGATCTGACAAAGTAATATCAACACAGAAAAAGTTCTGGCACCACAGTCACCCTTCCTCCTAGTTCTATTCTGTCCCAGCTTGGGCTTCTCCTTACTTACCTTCCAATCACAAGGGACTCAAACAAGGTACAAAATACTTAAGTAACTGAAACAAGGTGCTAAGTACTTCTTTGTTTGCCATTACAGTAGTCTAAATGATTACCTCAACTCTGAAGTTTTGTCTAAAAGACCCTCTTTCACATTTGTAAAAGTGAAGGTCACCTGGTTTCCTGCCCTTGAGCAGGGAATGTTTTCTCATTCAGTAAATAAACCTTGCCAGCTGAATGGCCAACATTCCTCTAGACTCCCTTTTCTCTACTGAATGATTCTCCCTTTTTCTACCACTGTCTTTCCTGTGGAAGGTGTAATTTATTTTGCCTAAATTGCCTAAGAATGTTCCTGATCTGTTGTGTATTCTAAGTGAGCCTGAAAAGTCACAAAAATGAAATCTGTACCCCAGGAAACTGAAGCTGCAATCAGCAATTTCTTTAGCATGCAAATAAAGATTTTTGCTTTCCATTTGGCCTCTGATCTTTGACCCACAGTCACCAGACCCCAGTTAACCAGTGTGCCTCTTCAAAGAGGTCTCATTTTTTCAACTGAGAAAACTCCCAAACACAAACAAGGATTTGTTTAAAATCAAGGTTCTCTAAATATCCCTATTTTCAGGTCACACTATACTAATTTCATCAAGCTCGTAGAACATTAAGTTTCTTCTGTGAAAGACTGATTTAACCATCCATACTGGGAAAACAAAACAAAAACCCAGACACTATCCAAATTAAAACACGTAGCTGCACACCTCATTAGGGTGTACACTCAAGAAACTTTTTTAAACAGGCAAATATTTATTGAATATTTAATCACAATAGGCATTACTCAAACAACCCCCCAAATCCTTCGAAATGCACAATTAAACTTTGCACAGGACTCCTTTTCAAACCCTTGACTTTATCCTTGTGATTCAACTTCACCAGCATAATTCTTTCCCCCCTCCCAGTTCATTACCAGGTAACTAAGTTGTCATAGATTTATCAGCATTGTTACTAACTCTGGTAAGTACCCTTAGCTGGCCCTGATTGAAGGGGGGAGGGGAACAATAAAGCCTCAAGGGAAAGAGAGCAGATAGGCCCAACCAAGTCTTCCTTTCCCACAAACTGCAACCCTTGGACCCACATCTACTATGGACATGCCCCTGCCTCAGGGACCTCTTCCCTTTCCACTCCCACCCTGATAGTTTCCTTTAGTGCAGACTTCCCACAAGCTCCTAGGGGGCAGGGACTATCTTTATTTGAATCATCAAAAGTTTAACATTTATTGTTTTGTATCTTCTAGGCTAAAAAAAAAAAAAACGGTCTAGCCTGGCAACTTGCCACAAAAAGGCATGTGACAAGAGTATAAAGATGGGCAACTAGAGGTGCTAACTTTTAAAAGGTGAGCTTTTTAACTCTTTTTCCTTCCTTGCCCCCAATAATGAGGAAGAGCCCCAAAAGACAAAGTGGCCAGAGGAGTCAAAAGGAGGAAGAAATGCCTGGCTTATGTTTCCCTGCCAGCTGCAGGCCTGTGTACTGACCCTGGGCTCCACCAAGCAGAAGCATTACTGCAACAGATAAGGAAGGCATTAGTGGAGATCCTATGCAATCACAGGGGGACTTTAGCCTGTGGGGTGAGTGAGTCACCTGAGGACCCTCCTTCACCCATCAGAACTCTTGGGAAGTGGTGGCCTATGAGTGAGGAAGGGGGTGGGGCTTGCAATGGGAAGAGGTCAGCAAGGGCTCCAGCCCTCAGGAGTTACCAGACTTGCCTCCTGCAGCACCCCCTAGACAGGGAAATGGCTCGACAAGTCCAAGTTCTGATTGGTCTCTTCTGTTGTCACTCCTCTTCTCAGTTAAACTCTGATTTGAGGCTAAACCGTGAAGGAAAAGATGTAAGATTAGGGCCTCTATTCCCTCTCTTCTCCAACTGTGGCAGTGTGGCTTCACCCCTTAACTGAAACTGCTCTCACCAATGTTAGCAGTGATCTGACATGTGCCAAATTCAGCCAAGTTTTCTCACTTCGAACCCTCCTTGACCTCCCTGTAGCCTGTGAGCCGGTCTTCTGGTTTTCTGGGACACAGACTGCTTCTCCTCCAGTCTCTTGCTGGATCTACATCCATGGCACTCTGGGTGTGGCTGCTCAGTCCTGGGCCCTCTTCTCTGGTCTCTAACCTCCACACAGATCATTCTCAAACGTATCCAGGCCTAGTCATCCTCCCCAGCTCTACTCCAGCTTTGAAAATGCCTCCAGGACATTTCAAACCAGCTGTCCTACAGGTACCTCAAATTTTACATGTCCAAGACAGAACCCATTACCTTTCCCCCACAAACTCTTCCTCCTGTCTGTAACTTCTCTGTTACTGTCCAGGGCACCACATCCTCCCACTCTTCCAACACTCTGCTGTCATCCTCAACTCCTTTCTTGTATTCATTTGCCAAATTCCAAAATTTCTCTCTATATAAAGTGTGGGTCTGACCATGTAATCCCTCACTCAAGAAACCTTAGTGGCTCCCTATTTCCTCCAGAATCATAAAGTCCTTTGTTTGGCATTTAAATTTCTTCACAGTCTGGCCTTTCTCAACCTTTACAACTTTCTTCCATTCTACTCCCACACAAATCAGTCGATAATTCAAAAAGCATTTATTAAGCACTCATTTTTCCATCTCTACTTGTGCTTCCTAAATTCTATTCTTATCCCAAACTCTGAGGTATAACACCTACTGTGGTCTCTGAACCCTACTCTTAAATTAATTCAACCTTTTTTTTTTCTTTTTGGAGGGGGGAAGGCAGGGCAGTTGGGATTAAGTGACTTGCCCAAGGTCTTACAGCTAGTACTTGTTAAGTGTCTGAGGCCAGATTTGAATCCATGGCTATTCACTGAATCACCTAGCTGGCCCAAATGAATTCAACTTAATTCAATACTGTATGCTGCCCTGGCGTTTCTTGCCCTTTTGTCCATTACCTTTCCAAAGGCCACTTGGGTTAGTTACACCCTTCTCCAGGTTTGCCCCTGTACATGCACTGTTGAGCCCACTTGGAGAAAGCACCTATTTCTCTCTCATGCATTCTTTGATCTTGATAAACTGGCCTGCTTGCTGTTCCTTAACAGTCTCTTGTCTCTCTGGGGTTTTGTACAAGCTGTTTCCCCAGCCTGGAACACACCAACTCCTCATTCCCATCTTTCACACTTGTTTCATTCAATGAAAACTGTTTTCAGTGCCACCTCCTACAGGAAGCCTATCCTGACTGCCAGAGTTGCTAGTGCTCCTTCCCCTTAAATCATTGCATGCATTTTGATCCTACTGAGCAGAAAACAAGCTCCCTTAAAGTGGTTGCTATTTCATTTTGTCTTATGGTGCCCTGCCTAGCACACAGTAAATGCTATTTAATGCTGGATGACTCTACGGATAGGGAGATCTGAGTTCAAATCCGACCTCAGCCACTCACTAGCCGTGTGACCCCGGGCAAGTCACTGTTTGCCTTAATCCATTGGAGAACGAAAGGGCAAACCCCTCCAGCATCTTTGCCAAGAAACCCCCACTGACAGCAGGAGGATGGGGAGGCCCAGAAGGAGCTGGTCCGTGGCATTAAGTGCACAGTAGATGCTTTCGGTTCACTGCGGGATCCGCTAGCCAACGTGGAGCATTGAAAGCACGGGCATGGGACCTGGTACAGGCGGAAAACGGCAAGGGGCACCAGACGCGGCGAATCCAACCCCATCATTTTGGGGACCCAGGCAGGGAGGGTGGGGAGGCCCACGGCCCCCAGGCGGTGAGCAGCACCTGGTCCTTCTCTTTCCACCTTCCCGGGCTGCTTCTCTCTCCGAGTCCCCACTTTCCTTCTCTGACTCTCCTTTTTCTAAAGTTCGGCTAGAACACACACAGACCGCTGTGCCTCGACTCCCACCCGTCTTCTTCCAAGTTCTGGGAGACGGAAGAAGGTGGGAGGTCATCTAGTTGTTTGGGAGGAAGCTGGGGGTCGCGAGGTGATGCTCAAACAGCTGGCACGCGGGGAGGGGAAAAGGCAGTGAGCGCGCCTGCGCAGAGCCTCCGCTTTCCGCAGCTGCCTCCGAACAGCCCCTTCCTCCCCTCCCCCCCCGTCCCGCCTCGGGGCCGTGCATCTCCGCTTCCTCCTCCTCCCCCAGGCCCGTTATTAGAATAATGACCACGCTTGGCGGCTTCCCCTCCTACCTGCACTAGGCCGCTGTGAGAGCAGCAGCGGCCCTCCGGAGCTCGGCATGTGGCCATGGCTCAGCCGAGCCGCACCGCGACCTCCTTCAGAAATCTTTCCTGACAGTTCAGCCTTTTCACTCAGGCAATGCGGGAGTCAGTTTGGGGGCGGGGTCAGGGGGCGGGGCTACGCGGAGCACGGACCAATCCAGCGTGAGTTAAGCCCTCAAAACCGACGGCTCTGAGGACCCCCGGAGGACGCCCGTCCGCCCGCCTGCAAAGATGGCGGCCTCCTTGCGGCTCGTCTGCGGTCGCCGGGCACTGCGCTACCTCCTGGGCTCCGGGAGCGGCCGGCGGGCCGAGGCGGTCGTGACGTCGCTTGGCCGCGGCGTGGGCTGCCGGGGGTTCCATGGCACGGCGTGGCTGTGGGGTGAGTGCGGAGCAGGACGGGGTGGGTCGTCCGGGTCCCGGGACTGGGCCCCGGGGGGAGCCAGAACGGGACGGGCCGGACCACTTGGGACAGGCCGAGGGCGAGGGCGAGGGCGGGCCTCTTCTCCCCACCCCCGCCTGGGGGCGAAGCTGAGCTGAGGCCGCAACCTCGGCGGCCCGAAGCGGGAGGCGACCGTAGAGGTCATGGAGGCCAGGCCCCGCCCCCTTCAGCTTCTGCCTTTGAGAACAGCCATCCCCCACCTCCTACACTGCCGGACCCGGGGTCTGGAAGCTCTGAGTTCAAATCCCTCCTTCCCTCTTAGTCTGTGCGTGAGACCCTTGGCAAGTCACTTAGGAGTCTCTGTGCCGCAGTTCTTCTGTGGAATGGAATCAGTATTGGTACTTTCCCAACAGTAGGGTTGTTGTAAGGATCAAATGAGATTACGTTTGTAAAATGCTTTGCAAATCTTAAAGCTTTATGTAAATCCAAGCGCCTGCCCTGTGCTATGCTCTCTGCTAAGCGCTGGGGCTGCAAGTTATTAAAAGAAAGACTGCCCCTGCTTTCGAGGAGAGTCCAGAGGGTAGTTACTACTACTCCTGCCTCCAGCACCACCGTCACTTTCATCATCATCAATCCCATTTAAGAAAAAAAAAAAACCCACGACTCCTATTAAGACTATTACTATTGCTGCCTAACACCCCAGTTTAAGGGAAAAAAACAAAACAAAACAATTCTTACCTAAAAAAGGTATGCAGATAAGCAAACCTAAGTATAAAAATGCTCATCCTGCGCTGTCCACAGCCTTTCTCTTCCATCAGGAAGTGAGCAGCCTGCTTCAGCATAGCTCCTCATCCACATTTAGTAAGTGGGAACTGTGTGGAGGGGTGCCTGGTAGATATTTTATATGTATGTGGGGTGTGAATGTAAGGAGGAAGAACGGGAAAAGGAGATGGAAAGGATGGGGTGGGGAGAGGACATGGTGGAGAAAGTGTGGGAGTGAAGGATGGCTGACCTGGGTACTTCTCTAAGGGGAAGTTCTGGAAAGAATTACCCAATGTGGGAAGAGGTGCTGGAAGGGCAGGGTGAGAGCAGGTCATAGAAGTAGGTAGCAAGGACCTTTCAGGGTGAGAAGGCACCTGAGGCAGGGCCAGGGGAGGAGCAGAGAAAAGTGAAGGATGGTTGACCTGGGCATGTCCTCAAAACGGGGTGCCTAGAGGGTCAAAGCTGGTTGCTAGAAGGCCTTTTCTCACTTTCATGGGATACTGAAGAAGTCACTCTTAGGAATGGTATAGCTTCTTTGCTGGGCATCTTGTGAAATCTACAGCCTACATGCCCTTGGCTCCTGATGTAGACATTGCCACGGAATGATGAGGGGTTAGGGCGAGGAGGGAGATGTTAAGACACTAATGGATAGTGGCAGCACAGTTCTACAGATTGTCCTGATTCTGACCACTTCAGCCAGCGTCAGTCCACACAAGGCTTCCCAGGTTTTTTTGAAACTGTCTCTTCATTTCTTATAGCACAGTACTATTTCCTTATTTTCATAATTTGACCGTTCTGCAATTGATTAGCACCTCCTTGCTCAATATCTGCATTGGTTCCTTATTACTTGTAGAATCTAATACAGACTCCTTTTTGTGTCATTTTAAAGACCCGCACATCTGGTACTAATCTACTTTTTTCAACCTTTGTTATACAGTACACCTTTTGGTCCATTCAGTTGATCTTGCTTCGTGAGCAAACACACACACACACACACACACTCTTTCAAGACAATCAAGATTAAGAGGTTTACCTAGGGTCACACAGCTACTAAGTGCCAGGTGTCTGAGGCTGAATTTGAACTAAGGTCCTCCTGACTCCAGGGCTGATTATCCACTAAACTCACAAAGCATTGCCTTCTCTACAGCCCATTGGATGCTGCTGGGGCAGTGGACAGAGAACTGGCCTCAAGACCGACTGATCTCAGCTTTTGGTGCACAGTGGCTGTGGTGCCCCAGGCACGTCATTTAAAATTTTAGGGCCTCAGGCAGAACAGGTGCTGATCTGCCTTGGTAGAGAAGGTTCACTTCTAGGGGATCCCTACACCAATAACACCCTAGATCTTCACCACATTCCTTTTTCACTTGGTTTTAGGATGTGTAAGCTCCTTAGGAGCTGGAGGTGGGGAGGGGGCTCTTGTGGCCTCTCTTTGTACTTCCAGTACAAAACCTGGGGCTTGGCATCTTGTAGGTTTTTAATAAATGCTTGTTGAATTGAACAACCCTGTGGGTGGGTAGGATAATGTTCTTTCCATTTTACTGCTGAGTAAACTGAAGCATAGAAAAGAACTCTTGGGGCGGCCAGGTGGCTCAGCGAGTAAGAGCACCAGCTCCAGTGTCAGGATGACCTGGGGATCAAATCCGGGCTCAGATACTCAGCACCACACCCAGAAACACCTGGCCATGTAACCTTGAGCAATTTACTTAACCCCGATTGCTTAAAAAAAAATTAAAAAAAAAAAGAATTCGAGTCACATAGTAGGTGTTAGAGCCAAGATTCAAATGCTGACCTGAGTCCCAGCCCAGCAGTCTTAAACAGTAAAGTATAATAGAAACTTAACTTTGGAGTTAGTATCTTTGGGGTTATGGTAACATCTTGGAGATTTATGTGGACCTTTATATTTTATTTTATGAATAGGTGATATGTAGCAGGGAGAAGGGAGCCAGAAGTTAATGGATAATTGTTATTATTTTAAATGTAACCTGCTCTTTTTACCTTGGTGTTTTGAAACTAGGTAATTGGGAAATGTAATCAGTCGGTCAGATAAGGATAGATACAGCGGCCATATTATGGATCTGTTGGTCACCCTTAAGTTTCTCAGCCTTCATCTCCCTTCTCTGCTGCCTCTGTAAAAAGGGGTCCAGTTCAATCAACTTGCATCATTTGTTTAAAAAAAAAATTAGAACCCGGTGTTGGTAGACAGAGCTAATGGGTGGATTCTGGTGTTTCTCTGTAAGCTCCCAGAGTGGCCGTCCTTGACCTTAGGATTCAGTAAGAGACACACGTGCTTCAGGTATGCTGTTTGACTGATAAAGGGGATGTTTTTATTCTTTTAAGATGTTCTCAAACTTTCATTGCTACAGGAACCTGAATGGCCCTTTTCCCAGGGTAGGTCTGCACTTAGCTGCTTCAGGGTGCAGTTTATATAGAGCACCCATGGTTATTGATTTCTTTTAGTTGCCTAGGACGGTGTTTGCTTGCCTTGGCTAAGGATTTGAGGTTTTGGATAATACAAGAACTAGTGCTTACATAGCACTTTAGGGTTTGCAGGCACTTTACAGATTTATTCATTTGATCCTCGCAGCTATCCTGGGAGATGGGTGCTATTGTTATCATCCCCATTTTACAGATGTGGAAACTAAGGTGGGCAGAGGTTTAGTGACTTGCCTGGGGTCATACAGTTAGTGTCTGAGGCCAAATTTGAGCTCAGGTTTTCCTGACCCTTGTCTTGAATTTAGATTATAAGCTCTTTGAGGTCAGGGACAGTCTTTGCCTCAGTTTGTAACCTCATCACTTAAGCACAGTGTCTGGCATGTTGTAGGCACCTAATAAATGTTCTTTTGAGTGGCTGAAGGGACATTTGTTTCTTCTCCCTCAGAATGTAAACTCTTGGTCATCATGGAGTGTGTTCCAAATATTCATATGGATTTACCTCTAGTTTTCTTTTTGAAGTCTGTGTTTTCGTTTCAGCTCTTCTACTCAGCTCAGAGCTTTTCATAAGGAATGCTTAAACATTCTTTATTTTAGTTCCACTTTTTTTCTTGCAAGATTACATTCATTTTTGCATGGTAGGTAATTCTAAGTTGTTAACCTTTTTGTCTTTTACCTTGTAGTATATTACCTTGTAAAATATCTCCGTTCCTGTACAGTGTGAGCTGTCAAGTCTTTTGTAATCCTGGCTATGGTTCTTTGTCACTTGGACTCTTTAATCTGGAAGTTTGGGATTTTGGCAGTGACATCCTTAGGACTTTTCATTGCAGGACTATTAGAGTTTTTCTGTTTTCACTTGGTCTTATGGTGCTAATAGATCTAGGCAGTTTTCATTTATGCTTTTTAAAAAATATTTCATCCAGGCTTTTTTGGAGTATTGTGGTTTTGAAACACACTGATGATTATTACATTATCTCTTTTCCATTTATTTCACAGGTCAGTTGCTTTTGATAATATATACTTTGTTTTCTTTTTTTTTTCCCAATCATTTGATTTTGATTTTGTTTTACAATATTTTTTTTGTCGTGTCACTACTTCTATTTGGCCTATTTTTAATTTTCAGGAAGTCCATTTCTTGTGTAAGGTTTACCACTATCTGCTTTAAGCTGGTCATTTTCCCATTATCACCTCTGTAGTTCTTGTCATCATGATGAGGTATGGGCTCTGGGAGCCCCCTTGAGCTCTCCTTGAGGTACGGGCTCTGGGAACCCCCCTAGAACTCTGATTAAATTGTCTCATTTGATGAGGCATTTGCATGAGGCTACAGGCCTTACATTGTGGGCCCAAACCTCTGGCATTCCTCTGTTACTAGACTTCCCACTCTTGCGCCTATCAGAATATCAATCCACCCTTGATCTGGCCTAGCCCACCTAGTCTGTAGTCTTCAGGTAGCCTCCAGCAACTTCCCACCCTTAATCACTCATTGACCTCATTAACTCCTCCTGAAGACCCTCCCCAAACTCCTCCTCTAGACCAGCCCTAGATTCCTCCCACCACCTTCTGTATATAAGGCCATCTTGTATCCATTTGTGGGACAGTGCTATAGAATAGGGAAAGTGCCACAGAATGACCTAGCCCAGGCTTACCTGTGTCCAATACAAGCAAACTTTTAATAAACTTTACTTTTCTTTGGCTGAGAGAAGACTTGAGTCAACTTCATTCAGCAGGATCCGGCGTGTTGGTATTTTGGGGTCTCCAGAGCAGCCCTAACCCTCCTTATGGGTGACCTCTTCAATCAAAATTGCATTTTATACTTTTCCCTCATATTTTGTGTGACCAAGCCATTCTTTTCTTTGAGGTCCTACTTGGACTTGTGGAGTTGAATCTGTAGTATTTTGTTTGGCATTTTCTTCTGTTTACTACTATCCCCAGCCTCATTTTCTGGATTGGGACTCAGTCCCTCTTGGATGGGCTGGGCAGTGCCTCCTTGGTCCTGGGTGTGGTGACCAAAACCAGGTCCTGTTCTTTGTAGGGTTATGACCTCAGTCCCTTCTCTGTCTCCTCCTTTCACAATTCTGGGCCCAGAGCAGACTCCATTCTTTACTTTATCCAATGAAATAATGCCTGTTATGCCTGTGGCAGGCCCATTGCACCTTCTCCCTATGTGCATTACTCCCTGGGATTACTTCCCCCATCCCTGGCCCATCTCCCCTTGGAACCTCCTTCATGTTTCTGGCCATCCTCTTGTGCATGGGGGAGTAGCTTAGAGCTGTTTGTCTCTGGTTTTCTTTGTCCTTGTTCTTGCTGGTGCATCTCTGGAGCCTTTTACTGAGGGGTTGTATCACCAATGCCATATTCACAATGCCTATAGAGATTACAAATATGCTGATATAATTATCCATCACAAAATATGTCATGTTTGCCATATGGGGAAATAAACTAGAAAATTTATTAAGATACCAAAAGACTGAGTCCCAAAACCAGAAAGTGAAAGCCATCAGAGTAGTTATGATATTGGCACAGATAGATAAAGTAGAAAGCACCCACATTCTCAAGCCTTTAAAACAGAACAGGCTACCTCAGGCAAAGGTCCTCCTCTCCCCACGCACAGCAACCACCCAGCGTCTGGGAAGCGCGTTCCCAGCAGCTCCGGCCCCTGGCAGTCCTCAGCAGGAGTCCTTAGCAGAAAGTCCTTAGCAGTCCTAACTCAAAAAGGGCTTCACGCTGCCGCTGCCTCTGCTGCTGCCGCCACCGCCGTCACAACCACCGCCAGCCACCGCAGGACCGCTAGCTCGGCTTTCGCTTTCGCTTGCTCTGCCCCTTCCTGCTACGTCAGCACGTCCATGGGGCATGGAAGATCTTTAAATCCCATAACCCTTACAGGGGTCTGGTGAGGGGCAAGGAGTTCAAAGCTCTGAGGCCTATCACAGCAGTTGGCTAGCTTTGTCCCTTGGAGCTCATATCTCTTCTTGGAAGCACCATTCTGACTCTGCCTTGGATTTTTTTTTTCCGTCTTTTAATTGTCATGCTTTTTCTTTTTCTGCATAGCTCAAACTTCTCAATAAGTACCATTGCCCCCTTGCAAGGTGAAATGTTAATGGAGTTTAAGATCTTCCCTGCCCATTCCTAGGCCTCCGGGTAGAGCCTATTAAGGGAAGCTTGCTTAGGGGGGTGGTTTCCTTGTTGGAAGACTTTTCACACCTAGTAAGTAAAGCAGGTCTAAGAACCTATGCTAGCAGCCATCCTGGGTGTGCCAGTGTGGGATCAAAGAGATAATGTTGGAAAGACACTTACTTAGCACAGGGCCTGATCCACAGTAGGTGCTTCAGAAATGCTTGTTCCCTTCCATTCACGGTACAACCTACAACCTTTCAGAGAAACAAGCACATCAAATTAACCCACTTCCCATGTCTAACAAATGCCTCCTTCTGCACTTCTGTTCTCCCTCCTCTCTGCCATTAGTTGTTCGTGTTTAGGAATGTTGCTCATCACATCTCAGGGTGGGGAAAGACATACCTACTATACTAATAGCTAATTTATGTAGTACTTTAAGGTTTGCAAACTGCTTTACAGATATCTCATTTTATTCTCACAATAGCCCGGGTTGGAGGGGGTGCTATTATTCCTATTTTAAGAATGGGGAAGCTGAGGCAGAGGTTTAGTGAGTTTCCCAGGTACTTGCACAGCTAGTATTTGTCAGTTCAGTTTGAACTCAGGTCTTCCGGACTTTAGGTCCAGCGCTCTAGCTCTAAGCGCTGTACTGCCTGGTTGTTTCTCAGATAAGCTTCTTCTGACATCCTTAACTGCTTCTAAGAAGACACATGAAAAATTATTTCAACAAGGAGGTTCAGTAGGCACATATTATAAATTGACGTTTGACCAAACAGTTTTATATTGGAGTTATATTGGACTTTTAAGGATATGGTTTGGTAATAATCATGTTATGGCAAAGAGATATTGAATCAGGACACCTTGGGGAGGGGTACATACAGTCAAAACTATGGGAACATTCCTGCTTCTTATGATAACAAAATACAAACCAGAAATTGTGCCATCTTTATCCTAGAACCCCTTAAGGCCAAAAGAATTCCTTAGAATACACTTTAATTGAGTGGATTAAGTTTTTTGAGGAAAGGAGGTTGCTTTTGTGTTAGTGTGAACCTTACCAACTGTAGGTGGAATTCATTACTGGGGCATCTCACCCCACTCAGATTTAAATTCCTTGGACTTGAATATTAATACATGTACACACACACAACTTTGATTAATATATACACACATGTATGAATTATAATACATAAACACATGCACCATTCAGCCAAGTCAACCAAAGGCATTTAATATTGTTTTTTTGTAGCCATCTCAGCCTTCATTTCCTCTGTTTAATCATAAATTTAGAACTGGAAGAGGCCTTGGAGGTTATTGAGTGGAAGTCACCCTCCGATACCTACCCTCCAGCTTACTGAATTGGGCAGATGTGCACAGCTGGGTCTGAGGCAGGATTAAGCCCTGGTCATCCTGACTCCAGGTCCAGTGATCTGCCCACCCCACATGGCCTCATACAGGAAGCAGAGAAAGGCATCTTGTTTTCTCAACACTTGTGGAATTACTCAGTTGCTACATTTCAGAAGAATAGGCTGATTATCATTTATCAGAAGATAACTGTCTTTGTGGATTGGTATCGGAAAGACCTTGCTTTAAATAAATACCTGATAGAGCTGTGTGCCCCAGGCTGCTCACATGATTATCTGCCAAGGATTAAATCAAATAATACATGTATAATGGCTCCCACACATTGAAGCACTATATAAAAGTTAGCTGGTATGCTAAGGAAATCCTAGATTTTTTTCTTTTTTTTAATCATCAGCCAATATTTATTGACAAAAGACTAAGCTGAAGGCAACTTGTGGGACACAGAATAGCAGTAGATTCCCACCTGGTGTTTCAGGAAATCACTAGCTCCTGCTCCCTCCCTTCTCCCCTGCCTTCTTACCACCTTTCCACTCTCTTCAGTTCCCTCTCCTCCAGTGGTATAGACTAGGAGGGCATCTGGGGGTCAGAAATAAATGCTCCAGTCTAGCATTGGACACTTATTGGAGGGATGGCCTTTGTGGGGTCACTTGGCTTTGCTTCAGTTTCTCATCTCTAAAAGGGGTTGGTTGGACTGAGATTTCCAGGTTTCCTTTTGCCTCAAAAATGCTCTAATCCTGTTCCGTAGGATTGATGTAGAATTGGCAACTTGTTAATGACACCTGTTTTCAGTCCCACTTGAGAAACATTGATGATAGATAGCCATCCTTTATTCTATATCCGAGACCTTGAACTTCAGATGAGGCTTTTGTAGTAATGCCCTAAGTTAAACTATCAGTTGATTCTTATTTGGTATGTGAGAACTCTGAGTACTACTTTACAGCAATTCTTTGAACAGAGAAGACTTATATTAAAACAAGCACATAAACTATTGTTTTCTCTAGAAGTTAGCCATTTGCCTTAGTTACTTTCCTCAAGAGCTCACTTCTTTTTTGAGGGGGGGAAGGTAGGGCAATTGGGGTTAAGTGACTTGCCCAAGGTCAAATGGCTAGTTTTGTGTTTGTGTTAAATGTCTGAGGCCAAATTTGAACTCAGGTCCTCCTGACTCCAGGGCTGCTGCTCCTCTTCTCACTGCTCGAGAGCTTACTTTTTTAAGTATTAGGGATCTCTACTCTTAAAGTGCTGCCTTAAAAATTTCCATTTACTTCTGCTTTTTTTTCAGTTAACCTGCAGATGGCAGAAGTGGTTTATTTTTACTGTTTTTACAGTTTTATTTAATGTGTTCTTGTGTTGAAGGTAGGTGATTAAATGAGCTGCATCTCTCCCATAATGATTATAAAAGATACAAGTTAATGGTAAGATGGGGAGCTGAGCTGAAAAAGCTTTGGCGATTTACTTCTGCATCGGTCTGTCTTCATTTCATGGTTCTTGAGTTCTTGGATTATAGTTGAGAAACTGAGACTTAAGCATGAAACACAAGCAAGGACCATATGTCAACCACTGAATTTCCTTAATTACATTAGTCAGAGTAATGAAGCTTAGATCTGCTTCATATTAACTGCAAAGTAGTTTGTTTTGCATTTGTACTTTAACAGGATATTAATACAGGAATCTCTTTTCGTCTAGAAACTGTTTAGTGTCATTGTGATTAAGCACTATCCTCAGAAATTTGTTATAGTTGTTAGGTCTGGAGTCTTATTTGCCTGGGGGGACAAGTCCATTCTAAGGAAAATGAAATTTGGGTGTTTTATTTGAAACTGACTGCAAACTCTTGCTCTAGAAATTCACAAATAGTTTTTGGAAAGAATGCAGGAAGTGTTCCCAAAAGGTGTTTTAAAGCTCCATTCAGCCTCTTGACTTACAGCCTGCACTTGTAGCATTGTGGCAGATCAAACAACAGCATAGACTCGGTAAAGAGACATCATTTGTTACCTATTGTACACGGCCTTCTGCTGAAAACACAGAAGATTGCTTTGGCAGCTCCATTGGCTTTCATCTCTTCCCTGTTGAATCTTTTTAGTGATGGCAGTGGTTTTCTTTGTGCATGAGCTGATTTTAGGTTACATACAACTTGAAAGGATGTTTTTGAACATCTCCTTCTGAATGTTTTTTAAGCCAGCTCGATCTCTCTTGCTAGCTATGTGTAAAAGGAACCAGACACTTAAAATGATGATGAAATCCTTACATTCTGCTCTAGCCCCATGGCTAGATTATATGTATGGATTATATTTGGATTATAATTGTATATCTATGGATTATAATTGAAATAATACCCTATACTCTACTGGAGGAAGAAACCACATCTTCCCTCACGCTCCCTAAGTTTGAACAAGGACAATTAATAGAAGATGTAATTGGGGCCATATTTAGCAGTGACAAGTAAGCAGAAAAGAGCCAAAAAGCACTGCTTAATGGAGTGGAGAAAGGGGACCAAATTTTATTTTGCATAATGAAACCAAATAATGTTGCGTATTAGTCAAACTTAAGGGAAACCTGAAAAGTTCATCTCCTGAATATAGTTTACTGTAGCACTGCTAAGGAAGAAAAATTAATGGTGTATGTTGCACTTTGACTGAATGCTAGTACTAGGATTACAGAATTCGCATATTAGAAAAACACAGTCTGGCAAAATATTTTGTGTAATCAGCCAGTTAAAAAAGATGAGTTCATATGAGAGGCCTACTGTTAAACATCACTTTTTACCTGGGACTACAATTTTCAGATGCAGTTCTCAAGAGGCATTAGGCAGATATGTTTTCTCTAGGCAATTTTACTAACTATAAAAAAAAATCATGTAATTTATCAGAAGGCAGTCTTTCCAATTCCTCAATTTGAATTCTTCCACTCTTCAATTTTAAAGAAAGGACAATGATGATCTATTATGGGATTTAAAATTTTCATTGCTGGTGAATTCAGAGAAGCAATTTCAATTCATCCATGAAGGATGGCCACATGAGGAATGGTTATGTTCTTTTTTATTAAATAAAAATGAAAATTATTTGGGACTGACGAATGGTTAAATTGAAAGCCGTATACTCAGCAGTAGTAAATTAAAGGTCTCAATATAGTTCTCAATGTCAACAGTAATGGAAATAGGAAAGTCTTAGGTGAGAGAGATTGTTACTGAGACATAAACATTAAGTATAAGTTGTCATAGCAGGTGAGGCAAAATTATGAAAATATTTGAGAGACTTATGTGTTGAGGGCATCAGCTTTGAACATATTTGTCATAAGCAGTTGTGATAGCTATAGCCTAATTGAAAAAAATATACCAAATTTGGAATCTTGTGACCTAGATTCTAATTCTGACAGCCCTTTCTCAGATGAGGGGCTTGTTCTAGGCCTTGCCCTCTCCTTAGGCGCCTTTTAAGGGACCGTCCTTGACTCACTCCCATGCATGTGTAATGCAGGGTCCCAACTTTGTTTTTCTTTCTTTGCATCTAGCTCCTGCCTTTCAAACTCAGCATGTCCAAAACAATGGATTTTCTTTCTCTCCTTTCCCTGTTTTTGGTGAAAACTATGTTCCTAGTCACTTAGGTTTGAAACCTCGTTTTTCTTCAGTTAATCCCCATCTCTGCCACCCTCCCTGCCAGTCAATTGTGAAACCTTGTCAGTTCTCCCACCACAATGTATCTCCTGTATTTTCCAGTCTCTCCTTTGATGCCACTGTCATGTCCAGATCCTCTTCATTTCTTCCTTGGACAATTGTAATAGCTTCCTAATTGTTCCCTCTGCCTCCTGCTGCTTTCTTCTTTAATACATTTTTCTTAAAGCTTGGGGCTGATGGTGTCACTACCTGTTTAAGAAACTCAGCAGTTCCCTATTGATTCGAGGATAAAGCTTCTTTGTTCTCTGGCTCCAGCTTGCCCTTTTTTACAGTTCGGAACATTGCTTTCCTTCATTTACTTACAAGTTATAAGCAGCCTGGTGTGCTTGCTGTTTCCCATGTGTAGCATGTCATTTCCATATCTGTGCCCTTGCATAGGATATCTGTACCCCTTCCACAGCTTTGCCTCATCACTCTCCCTAGCCCCCTTCAAAGGGCAGCTCAGATACTGCCTCCCACAGGAAGGGAACTGATCTCTATTTCCCCACCCACCCCCACACCTGACTGCTGCTCCTCTCCACCCCCTAGTCTGCTTGGTGTATATTTTGTGTTCAGTTTTCTGTGTTGGTTCCTCACACACTCCTCAACCTCAGTACACATACCCTCCCCCAAGGGCAGTGAGGGTGGGCAGTGTGGTACTGTGGGAAGGCCATTTGGTTTAGAGTAGAGGACCCATTTTCTAATCCTGTGTGATCTTATGCTAGGCCCTTAAGCCCTCTGATCCTTGGTTTCTTTATCTGTAAATAGAAGTATTTGGACAGAATGAAGTGAATGACTAAAAATTCACTTATTAAGCACATTAGCTATGTGCTGGGCCCTGTGCTAAGCATTGAGGATCCATACCCAGGCCTGCCAGGCAGCCTCTGCTCCCCAGGAACTTCTATTTTATAGAGGAAAGCCTCACTTCAAGAGTAGGCAGGGCCAGTGATATGGCCGGAAATAGACAGTGGGCCTGGGAACGCTTACAAGAAAGAGACTTTGTAGCTGGCTCCCACTCCCTAAGAGCAGTATCCTTTGGCTGTTTTGTTTGTGTTCTTGTGTCCCTGGTGCCATAATAGGCACTTAATAAATGATGGTCGAATAAGTGTTGATAATTGACAGTTCCTCTGAGAACTGATTCTTCAGAAATAGCTGCCTGTCCTGCTGCTTGTGGCCTCCTTGTCCATTCATTATCTGTGATGTTAATGACATGAGCGGCTATGAAGTAAACACTCCCTCAGGCAGGAAGGAAAGATTTCTGAAATGGGGACAAAGAGTTGGATAAAAAGTGTTGGAAGGTGCTTGAGGGGGACACCAGGAATATTTGCATGTTGTAGAAAAGAGTGGTTGGACTTCAGGGTGAAGAGAAGGTGCCCAATTGATCCATGTCTTCAAGGAAGCCTAGCTAAGTCTTAGGATCATAGCATCATAGAAGTAGACCTGGAAATGACCTTGGAAGTCAAAGATCAATCACCTCATTTTACAGGTGGGGAAACTGAGGCCACCAAAAGTTTCAACGGTTTTTACCATATAACAAATAGTGCATGGTATGGCCAGGCTTTTACTGTGAAACATTTGTTTTTAGCTCATGAAAACCTTAACTCACTCATGTTCTAGCACTTTAAAGTTGCTGAGTTCCTTCTTCATAGCAGCCTTGTTACCTAAGCATTGTGATCATATTATCCTAATAAAATAATGATACCTTTGGTGTCCTGCTGGTTGGTTTTTTTTTTTAAGTATAGCATGATCAACACTTGATCATTCTATGAGAAATTTTAAGTTCCATATTAAAATCAGTGGGGAGAAAATTTTCCTTCTCATAATGAATCAGTCCATAGTTAGTCTATCACTTTGTATACCTGGGACAGACAGTCTAGAAAGGCATGAGTTGGACCCAGAATTAAACCAAAGAAGGAGAATAGGGTAGATTACCTGTAGGGAATTTAGAGTTCCCCTGATTCCCCCTCAATGTTTCTGGAAATAGGAACATAGTTGGTCAGAGCAGGCTGCAACAGTCAAGCAATGAGAAATTTTAAAGCATCATCATGAGGGAAATGTATGGTAGGAAAAGAAGGCAAGTTGGTCATGTGTCAAGGGTGAAGGATAAGAGATAGCAGCCCCAGTACTCCTCAGATGTTCTTGTCATTTCAGGAGAAATTAAGGAAGGCCCCTGTGGAGGTGGGTCCATGTCACTGATACAGAGAGCAGCTCCTTCTACCCATGCAGATCTTACCTGCATCTCAACTTAGAGTTTTAGAGAGATGCCTGGGCACTTAAGGGTTAAGTGATTTATCCAGTGTCATTCAGCCAGTGTGTGTCAGGCAGGACTTAAACCCAGGTTTTCCTCAACTTTTAAGCCTCACTCTGTTTCTACTGTACTCCTTCCTATACACTATTCATTTCAAAATTAAACACCTGCAATGGCTACGGCACTCTACTAAAATGTGTTTTTTGAAGCATCTGAAAATTTTTTATGTTTTTGTGCTATTTACTGGCTTCTTGATGTGATTGAGGGTTGTCTTCAATTCTTCTCCCCTCTAGAATTATGAGGTTCTCTTTCTCAACTAAATCTTCACCTTAGATGGGGGGAACTAGATAAGAATTTGAATAAACAAGTCTTAGGATATACACATTTAGTTACTAATCTTTCCCACTTTTTATTTCAGTTGATCCTATTAAAATTTTAATGCCTTCCTTGTCTCCTACGATGGAAGAAGGAAACATTGTGAAATGGTTGAAAAAGGAAGGTAAGTGAGTGTGTGTGTGTATTCAATTTGAATTTTTTTGATTTATGATTAGTTTCAGTCATGGTTGTAAACTGATATAAATTGAGTTACTTGATTAATTTATAAAAAAACTAAGTAAAAATTTTCCCATCTTATTTCATTTTTTTTTTAAAGCAATCAGGGTTAAGTAACTTGCTCAAGGTTACACGGCCAGTTATTTCTGAGTGTGGTGCTAAGTATCTGAGCCCGGATTTGATCCCCAGGTCATCCCAACACTGGAGCCGGTGCTCTTACTCACTGTGCTACCTGGCCGCCCCTCTTATTTCATTCTTTTTTTTCTTAAATAGAAAAATGATATCCTAGTAAAACCATATTTATATTTTTGGACTTTGACTTTAGTTATTAGTTTCATGATATAAAAGACAACTCCCAGTTTCATTTTCAGGCTTTGTTCTTTTGACCCTTTCATTCATACTATAACATTTATATTCAACAATAAGCATTTATTCTGTGTAGGACACTATCTATGTGTTTGAGATACAAAGACAGAAAGTAAAAGCAATTCCTACTCAAGGAATTGGCATTCTAAATGAGTGTTGACTGGGAGGATACAGAATATTGGGAGGATACAAAATGTACCCAGATGAGTAACTAGAATAATCACAATCACTTCAAAAGGGAGAAAGAATTAACAGAAAGCTCTTCTAGGAGACAGCCCAAGAACTGTGCTTGACAGGGGGGAGGTGGAAGGGCCTTCTAGGCAGGCGGGTATGCTGGTACCAAAGGCACCGAGATGGGAGAGGGCGTATCGTATAAGGGAACAGAACATTCAGGAAAGGGGACTACATAGGAAATGAGACTAGAAGGGTAGGTGGCAACCACCTTTGAGTACTTTCAGTCAACATTCATTAGGCACTTGCTATGTCTTAGGCACTGAGAATGCAAAGATAAAAAAAAAATGGTCCCTGTCCTCAGGGAGGACTAGCCAGTTTAGTGATGTTCTCAAAAGACAAAAGGAAGTTTAGAAGATTAAAAGGAAAAATCTGAGAAATCTGGGAGGACTTTGGTGACTTGATAGAGAGGGAAGTGAGCAGAAGCTGGATAACTGTTTTCACAACCATAACATTCACATAGGTACTGCCCACTTTTTTCTTTTTTTTTAATTAAGTTAAATTTGAAAAAAGAGTTTCAGTTCTGATTTCCTTTCTACCTGTCCTGCCCGTACCCATTGAGAAGGCCAGAAATGATATTCATTAAACATATGAAGCCTACAAAACATATTTCTATATTAGCCATATTTCTAAAGGAAAAAAAAAGCAAGAAAAATAAAGAAAGTGGAAGAAAATATGCTTCAGTCTGCACTCAGTTCAGCAGTTCTTTCTCGAGGTGGAGAGCAATTTTTATCTTAAGTCCTTCAAAATTGTCTTGGATCACTGGCTTGATCAAAGAAGCTAAGTCTTTCACAGTTGATCATACTTAAAATGATGCTGTTACTGTGTACAGTGATCTTTTGGTTCTGCTCATTTTGCTTTGCAACAGTTCATGTAAGTCTTTCTAGGTTTCTCTGAAACCATCCTGCTCATCATTTCTTAGAGCACAATAGTATTCCATCATAATCCTATACCACAACTTATTCACCTGTTCCCTAATTGATGGGCATCCTCTCAATTTCCAATTCTTTGCCACCACAAAAAGAGCTGCTATAAATATTTTTGTACATGTGGGTCCTTTTTATTTTTCCTTAAATCTCTTTGGGATACAGACCTAGTAGTGGCATTGCTAGTTTAGAGGGTATGCACAGTTTTGTAACTATTTGGGTATGAATCCAAATTGTTCTCTAGGATGGTTGGATCAGTTCACAACTACACCAGCAATTCATTAGTGTCCCTATTTTTTCAGCATTTGTCATCTTTCTTTTCTATCATTAACCAGTCTGATGAATGTGAGATTCAGGCCCTTCTCACCCTCTCCTAGCTTGTTGCATTGTTCTCATATTTGTTCTTCTTGCCTCAGTCTCTTTCTGCTTCACTACATCTTCCATTTGGTTTCAAACAAAATTTTCTATAAGCAAAGGTATGACTGTTTTACTCCTTTACTCCATAAACTCCAGTGGCTATAGGATCAAATATAAACTGCTAGGGGCGGCCAGGTAGCACAGCGAGTAAGAGCACCGGCTCCAGTGTTGAGAAGACCTGGAGATCAAATCCTGGGCTCAGATACTCAGCACCACACCCAGAAATAACTGGCCGTGTAACCTTGAGCAAGTTACTTAACCCCGATTGCTTAAAAAAAAAAATATAAACTGCTGTTTGACTTTTAAAGCCCTTCCTGTCCTCTCTGGACTGGCATTTTCTCTGTTCCATCTCCCATCTCCAAATCTTGATACAATGACTTTTCCCTGGGTCTGGAAAGCATTCCTTTCTCACTATTTCACTGCTGTTGGCAGCTAGGGCGTGCCACAGTGTCTGGAGTCAGTTGGTGACCCTGGACTAGTCACTCACCTTCTTTTTGCCTCAGTTTCTCTATCTGTAAAATAGGAATAATAATAGCACCTACCTCCCAGGATTGTTGTGAGAAGCAAATAAGATAATATTGTAAGGCAGTTAGCATAGTGTCTGGCACATAGTAAATGCTATGTCAATGTTAGTTACTATTACTATTAATATTTATTCTTGTTATTACCACCTCAGAGTCACTGCTTAACTCCTCAGCTCAGGCATCACCTTTGGCTTGAATACTTTCCTGATTCCTCTTTTTTCCAATTGCCAGAGCCTTCCTCCCTAACTATTTTGTATTTTTATACATTTGTTTATTCTTTCTCTCTAAATGTACATATACACGTTGCCTTTCTTCATTTTAGAACAAAGGTTCTTAATTGGGATGTGTGAACTTGTCTTTTTTCCCTGATATTTTGATAGCTGTATTTTAATATATTTGATTTCCCGTGGATTACACTTAAGTATTTTATGTTATGCATTTTAAAATCTCCTTCTGAGGAGTGCCTTGGCTCTAGCAGATTGCCTAAGGGTTCTATGACATAAGCAATATTAAGAACCCCTGCTTTAGAATGTAAGTTTCTTGAGGGCAAGGATTGTTTTGTCTTCCATCATTTTTTTATCCCCATTCTTAGCAGTTTTTTGTCCTTAGCAGTTGCCTCACAAATCCCTGTTGGTTAAATGTGCCCAGAGATCACTATTGGGAGCATCGTGAGGGCACTGGCAGATGAGGCAGGTGCTGTCTGTCATCACATCTTCTGGAGAGCCACCTCCTTGTGGGGCCTTGGCTGATTTAGCCCCTGAACCCCAGGGGCTGAGTGACTGGTTCCTGGGGCAGTTACACTGTTGTGAGTCTGTGTCTAAGAAAGTTTCATGTGACTTCATACATAATATACTCTCTCAGACTCTATTTCTAGGTTTCTCATTTCTGATGAATTATAGAGTTCTAGTTATTTCTGTATTAGATGTGCTAGTCTAGTATTATTCTCAGTTCTCAAGTCATGGTTCAATCAGAGCACAGTCTTTTAGGGATAATTATAAGAAGATTAATTTCACCAAATTTCCAAGCCTAATTAGACGTGGCCAGAGAAGATTCCTTGGACTCACATTTGTCTCCTTTCAGCCCCCTGTCACTTGATAAGTCATTCATATGTATGAGAACATCAGGAATTTTAAAAAGAGTTTATAGATTTATCACTTCCTCAGGCAGTGTGGTATAATGGAAAGGCCAGTGGCTGGATTTGTTGTAGAGAAGAAATGGGATCCGCTCCTAAGTGCTGCTCACCACTGTCTGTGTGCCCACCGAGGAAAGGAGGCCCAGGTGATCTCCGAAGCCCCTTCTAGTTCCACATCCAATGGTACGTGAAGAATCCTGGCTCGCTCTCACATAGGAAGTGCACCGTTCTGTCTCAGTTGGAAGGTTCTGCAGACATCCTGATAGCCAGTACTTTCTTCGGAATGTTGCCCTTAAAAAACCTCACCTGTGCTGAGGCAGTGCTACTAGGTAGAAGTTCTGCTGATAGTCCAGAGCAGTGGTGTAACCCCCTTTTACCATTGGAGTCATGCTCTTAGGCCTGCCTGGAGGATGCTGTTACTGTGTGGATTTAGTGTCTGTGCAGTGGGGTTGGGCTTTTCTTGTGGGAGGATGCTCTTCCCCAGGTGGGGATTATATTCTCTTCATACATAAAAATATACATATATGTTTCATGTCAATACATATAAATCTATAAACACACCAAAACACACATATATGCATGTTTATGCACACATGCATTCATTTAAATTCAAACATTTATTAAGTGCATGATATGTATTGAAAGTCTATATTTGTACATATTCAGGGTTTTATAAATCTGTCGTAAATTGGAATGTAGTATGTAGTGGTGGTGGAGTTCAGTCAGGTCAGTTGTATCTGACTCTTTGTGACTGAATTTGGGGCTTTCTTGGCAGAGATAATGGAGTGGTTTGCCATTTTCTTCAACTCATTTTACAGATGAAGCAACTGAGGCAAACAGGGTTCAGTGACTTGCTCAGGGTCACCTAGCTAGTAAGTGTCTGAGGCCAGATTCAAACTCAGATGAATCTTCCTGTCTCCAGGCCCCTGTGCACCCTGATGCCCCCTAGCCGCCCTTAGTCAGGTATGATGGACTAACAGTTAAGACTGGTCTCCATCCTGGCCTTGTGACTCTAGTCAAAGGACAAAAGATGAGTCACTTCCCCTTTGAGATTGCAGAATTTTATCATCTCTTAAATGAAAGGCAGTTGAACTAAATTATCTCCTATCTTTTTAGCTATGAAATTTTGTGTTTCTCAAGTGGCAGTGGTTAATAATAATAATAATAATGATAATAGTTAGAGTTTAGCACTTTACGGTGTGCAAAATATTACGAATATCTCCTCACAGCAGTCTGGTGAAGTAGGTGCTATTATTATCCTTATTTTACAAAAAGAAACTGAGGCAGACAGGGTTAAGTGACTTGCCCAGGGTCATATAACTAGGGAATGTCTGGGGTAGGAGTTGAATTTCCCTTTTTGGACTCCAAATTCAGGGCTGTGTACCCTGTACCACCTGATTGCCTCTAAAATAAGGTGATTGTACTCGGTTTTCTTTTTGTTTGTTTGGCTTGTTTTTTTGCTTTTTTGGAGGGGGTAAGGCAGGGCAATTGGGGTTAAGTGACTTGACTGAGGTCACATGGCTAGTAAGCGTTAAGTATCTGAGATCAAATTTGAACCCAGGTCCTCCTGATTCCAAGGCCAGAGGAGCCTATCTAGCGCCATCTTAGCAGTGCCTCTGTTGTCTTTTTAAAGACTAGGTATAAATCCTTAAGTAGCAGGCATTATATTTATAGGCTAATTTTGCTGTTTTTTTGATAACCATACCAAATTCTAATTTTACAACCATGTTGAGCAGAATAAATTAGTATTGGAAAGTGAATGGTGAAATACTTTGTAGGTTGTAGATGGTGTCTTTTGCCATCAAAACCCTAAATGGGATCACAGAGAGTTGGACATGACTGAAAACAGCTGAACAACCAAAGATTATATCACAGTTTGGAATGATCATGAGAGTTAAGTCACATATTGCACATCTTTGAGATTTCAGATCAGCAGAAGTGTTTCTTCAGGATAATTTTTTGTTATAATTAGAAGTGGTCACATTTGTCCCCTGGACTTCTATGGTAGCTTTTACTGCTAACTTACATGAAATGCTTTTAGGTTTACAGGAAAAAATGACATTAAAATTTTCGTTCTGTTGACTGATTTTTATTTTATTTTTCCACATTTCTAATGACAGACATTTTTCCAAGATGGAGCTTTTGAGGATGTATCATATGACATCTCCTGACCTCCCATTAAGAAATCCTTGTTATTGACAGAATAACGTGGAGAGTTGTCAATTTAGATACCCCATTGACAAATTCAGGAGGAACAAATGTTTGTAGCAGTTTGATAACACCCTCTTGGCTTTGGTTTTCTCTTTGGGATGTACCTATGCTTTCGGGTTTTATATTCTTAAGAAATTATCATTTTAGTGGTGATAATATTCTCACAGAGATCATTACAGATATGGCTCCAGTAATTGTGGATGGCCATGATCTCCAAAGAATCAAGGTTGCAGATGAAGCAGAGCGGAAGTTTTTAATCTTATTTGTGTTCTGGACCTTTGGTCAGTCTGGTGAAGCCTATGGACAGACCCGTGCCCGGAATCTTATTCAGAATGCATAAAATAAAGTAGATTATGTTCATATGTGTTGCGTACATGTACATGTATGTTCACATATAGTCATCAGAACACTGGGGGGGCTCCTTGGCAAAGAGCCTCCGACCTAAAGGGCGATGAGAAGGAACATGGCAGGTGTGTGGGTGAATGGGCTGCGCCGTGGACAGTGGGCCAGTCACGTGACAGGAGCCCAGGTGTGCACTCAGTGTCTGGGAAGTAGTAAAGTAACTAGGGGCAGCCAGCTGGCGCAGTGAATAGAGCACCTGCCTTGGAGTCAGGAGGACTGAGTTCAAATCCAGCCTCAGACACTCGACACTTACTAGCCGTGTGACCCTGGGCAAGTCACTTAACCCTAATTGCCCTGCCTTCCTCTTCCCCCCTCTCCCCCCAAATATTAGAGTAACTAGACAAGGCATCTCTTCTTTGTTGGGGAGATCCTCTCAGGAGACTAGAAGGGCGTGTACAGTAATGGGGGGGGAGGACACGGGCTGCTTGCCATCTGCTTCTGTAAAGGAAGTTCCCCCTTTGGTGACAGTGAAGTACTCATTAGAATGTAAATTTTAATCTTTATTAGGAGAGTTTAAGCTCTTTAAGACATGAGACCAGAGGCAACGATGCCTGGTCAGTTGAGAGGGGGACTCTGAGTGCTTGTTGTGCCCCTCCTGCTTGGAGGCAGCCATCCCGGGCACATTAATGAGCTTCCCAGGCCCCCCCAGCATGTGCCGTCAAGGAGAAAGGTCGAGGGTGGTTGTGAGTCTGTTCGATGTTGTGAGTTTCCGAACCTGCAGTTTTCTGTACCAGTAAAGTCACAAGGGCCTGTACAAAAAGGAAAGTAGCTCAGTTTTCCTTGAATACTGGAATTTGGGAGCCTATTTTTTCCTTCTTTATTTGGGAAGATGGTTGTGCTATGCATTGAATTTTTGAGATTTTTGAAAAGAATGGCTTTTTGAATTAACCTTAAGAAATTGTGATTTCTCATTAGTATATCTTCTTAACTTGTTTCATTGGTCATTTATAAATAATAATTTTTGAGAAATCTAGGCATGAGACGCGCCCCCCCCCCAACTCCCCCACTGAGTCTAGACCATAAAAGCTGAAAGGCTTTTTATAGGTGAAGCTGAAAGAATAAGGAAAACACAAGAAACAGGACAGATTTTTCAATGTTTCTGTGGTGTTATATTCTTTTCACTTATGAGAGTACAACAACCACACACTTGGACTCTTTTCACAGCTCAGTCCTGGGTGATCCATATGAGAATATTGAAATGATAATTAGTAAACTTAAGAAAAACTATGTCCAACCAAATATACACAGAAGAAATAAATGCAGTAAGCAACATAGTTTTAAAGAAACTTAAGGATTGATTTGATAATTTCTCAGAGATCTAAAGTCTTAGATGTTGTAAACTGTTCTTAATTTTAGAGTTTATCCGATAAACAAATAGCAAAAAAGAGGCCTTTTTTTTTCAGAGGAAAAACCCCCATAGAGGTCAGAGTTGAAACTTTTTTATAAGAAATTTTTGATAAAGCCAATAGAGGTCCTCAGTGTTATTCTGATGACTGTAACTACTGTTCTGTAGAAGTATGCTTGCCATAAACCCTTACACCTTTATTTTGATAAAATTAAAGGTGAATGGAAATTTTAAAATGGGTTCACTATCCTTGAATCTCAAAACCTCTTTTCTTTCATAGAACATTACTTCCCAATAAAAAAAATAATAATATCATCGAAGTTTTAAAATTTGTCAATAGGATCTTGAGTTTGAGATTTGGAAGATAACTTAGTGGTCTTCTGGTCCAGCACCTTCATTTCATAGGTGAAGAAATTAAGAGTCACAGAGGGAAAGTGACTATGTGCCCATCATCATAAGACTTTAATAAGTGTCATGTTGAGAAGTTTTGGAAAAGAAAGGTCCTTTTTTCAGATGTTCTCATGTCTCATCTCTTTTGCTGACCTTCCTCATTATTGTGTGGGTTTTTGTATCACATCTCTGGATGATATATGCTCACACAGAAATATTTAAAGAGGGATAAAATCCTTCCGTTATGAAATTTGCTTCTGTTACTAAAACAAATCAGCCAGATGTATGAGATTATGTGCTTTGAGACTGTAGTTGCCTTAGATGTTTTGTAATTTTGAAGACACTTTGAGGTTAAAACACAAATTTTCTTGATTTGAAACATCCTTCTTAGATAATAAAGTTATATTTTCTATTTACATACTGTGTAAGTATATACACATGTACAAATTGCTCTCCAACTGCCTACTGGACATTTTTAATTGCATGTCTCAAGAGAATCTCTAACTCACTAGACTAAAACTGAACTCAGTATATTTGTGCCAAAATTGCTTCTCTTCTGATCTTAAATTCTTTCTGTTGAGGGCCTTGCCCTCATCCCTGTCACCAAGTACCACAGTTTTGGAGTCACCTTTGTCATCTCATTTTCCTTCCCTGTAACTCGCCATTCAGTTACTAAGGCTTGTTGATTTTCCCTTTCTGCCAGCTCAGCCACCACCCTAGTTGAGACCCTCCTCACCTCTACTAGCCTTGCCTTAGCATCATCTCCTAACTGGTCTGCTTATCATCAGTCTTTCTCCACTCCACTGCATCCTCCATACCATGCTCCTAAGAGCCTCCCCTCCAGCTTTCCATGTTTGGCATTTAAAACCCTTGGAGGTTTAGCCTCCATTTAGTCTGTTATGCATTACCAGCCAAGTTGGCTTTCTTTGCTGTTCCCAGTACATGGCATCCCATCTTCTGCCTTGGTCCCCATTCACAGGATGTTCCTGCTGCTGGGTCCACTCCTTCACCTCTTGGAATGGCTCTTTTCCTCCAGAGGGAAGAGTAAATACTACCTCCAACTTAATGGACCCTTTGAACAGCCCAGGAAAGTATAGGAACTCCTCTGAAAAATGTTTTTAAATGTATAAATATATTTTATTATACTAATACATGATTACAAAGGAAACCAATTATGTTAAAACCCAGTTATCAAAATATTTTAAAGAAAAAGTTTGTGGATTCCAGGTTAAGAAACCTTATTCTACATGAATTTTTCTTGCCTCTCCCTAGGTACACAGTATATACCTATATATATGCATGTCTTCTACCTTGATGGAACATTGGCTTCTTCAGGGCAGGTGCCATTTTGGTTTTCGTTCTTGTAGCTACAGTCCCTGGCATCTAGTATATGTTTTGTAAATGATAATTAATTCAGTCATTAAATGTATTTAAAGAATATCCTTATTATAAAATGCCCCCATGAAATTGTTGTTTTTGCCAAATATATTTCTAAATTTCTCTTTCATATCTTTCTACTGGCGCTTCCTATGAATTTTGCAGCATTTCTGTTCATGAATTAATTCTTATGACTTGAAGAAAAATGGAGACCGTGGTTGCTCTTGTTTTAAGGACATACACATTTGCCACCCATTCGCATACTCCAAAAGATTAAGACCCCCCCCCAAAAAAAAAAAAACTAACAAACAAACCCCTGCACCTTGTTTTCTAGGTGAAGCAGTGAGTGCTGGAGATGCATTATGTGAAATTGAAACAGACAAGGCTGTGGTCACGTTGGATTCGGCAGAAGATGGTATTTTGGCTAAAATAGTGGTAAGTTGTGATTTGTAGATGAAGAACTTCTGTAACTTCATTGTTTAATTTATCATTTAAAATACTTTAAAAATGTATAGTGTAAATGTATATTCACATTTGTCTTAACTATATTTATGTTGTACAAATAATGCAGAAATTTAGTTTCTAACTAAATTGGGATGTTAATTGTACTTTATTGACAATAAAAACCTCTTTCAAGCTTTTATTTTAGTCTGATTTTTTCTTTCAGTTGGAATGAAGTCCAGTATTTATCTGAAAATCAAAAGCACACAGCTAATGGTGTATTATTAAAATCTTTAGATGAAGGTACCAACAAATTACATGTTGATAGCAATAATTGACTTTCTTGGCAGTAGGCTAGCATGAATGTTTTCTTTTGGGCATATAATGCCAGATTCTGGGCAGACTGAGGCTTTTGAGTCTCTTGAGCTCAGGAGTTCTGAGCTGCCTTATGCTAAAGCTGATCTAGAATCTGCTCTAAATACAATACCAGGGTCACCAGGCTACAAATTGGGCCCAGTCAGAAGTGGAGCCTGTTAAGGCCCCTATGCTGATCATTAGGAAGTTGGGCTTTTCAGTGATCACTGAACTTCCAACCTAGGTGAGAAATTAAGGAGGCACAGGCTATGCATTCCGCGCCCCCCCCCCCCAAAAAAAAAAAAAAAGCTTTCCTATTCCTGGTTGGGTTTTTTTTTCTACTTTTGAAAGTCATCTTCTCAATATCCAGAGTACTCAGTTGCTTGTATTTGGGTACAAATTATAGCTCTGTCTCATTATTTCTACACAGTTCTCTATTATCTCTCTGTGAATTGTGTACTTCTATAGACAGTGTGTGGCAAGATTAAAACCACAGACTGACTTCTCCTGTTATTTGCCATCGTTGGTGGTTTGCAGCAAGTGAAGATTTATTTTAATGCCCACCCCCAAGCAGCTGGCAGAATTAGAGAAGATAGACTCTGAACATTTTCTGTGCAGGCATATGCATGTAGAGCCCTGGGCCTGGCACAGAGTAAACACTTAATAAAGGCTTGTTGACTCTGCTTTACTTGGGGTCTGAATGCATAGGAATATACATCTGTACCTACACACTTAGATCTATTTGTATGTCTGTCACATGCCTCTTCACATAAAATACAACAATTTTAATAAACCTTTCAAAATTGCAAACATACTAAGATGTATACATTCAAGTGAGCATAATGTCCTTAAAATAAATTATCTTTAAATATAAATAAATATTTATATATCTTTGAATTATCTGTAAAGGACTGTACAAAATTTTCCTTTGAGGGAGTACTTTGATGAGATCACAGATTCATTGAGGTATGCAGGTTGGGGTGTGTGTGTGTGTGTGTGTGTGTGTATACATACACATAAAACATGTTATGTTACTTTAGTTTTGTGTGTCACATGCCCTTGCATTAACTTGTTATAAACAAAGAAGAAATTTTCAGCATTGAATTCATGTCCCCATTGTGCTGAAGAACTTTGTTGTATTCCCATGGAAATTGCATTATTTTTATTTCTCCTTTTAAAATGATCCTGATGGAATTGAAAGGTTCTTCATTTATGTCACACTTGGCTATTGACGTTTTTAAAAGGTGCTTAGACAGTAGTAATGGCTTGTTTAATGATCCAGATGGGTGCTGTGTAATTAGGAAAGTAATATATAGGAGAGTTACAGGTTTTAGAGGGTTATTCCATTGTTTTAAATATCTCATGTACCACTAGCAAGGGATTAGGAGGCTGTTTGTATGCAGAATGGCTTCTACAGAAATGCTGTTCAGGAGAGACTTTCAAATTGGTTGGTTGGTTGTTGTCCTTGGTGCTGGAAGAGAACCAAAATGACATCACTGTGTCAGGATTAAGGTATTGTGTGTCTGACTGGGACTGATCAGACCAGTACGAGCTCACAGGTTGGGCACGAATAGTCCTTGTGAACATTTGGGGTGGACGTATGTCTGCATTGGTGCAGCCTAGGTTTCTTTGGAGCTCCTGCACTTGTTTTGCTCCCAGAGTACAGTACTCTCTTTGAAGCAGGCACACCGTGCTGGGCAGTCTTGTGCCAGCGACTCCTAGGTCTCACAGAGACCTTGAGAGTGTCCTTGGAGTGCTTCTTCTGACCTCTTTGTGAGTGCTTGCCTTGTGTGAGTTCTCCATAAAGTAGTGTCTGTTAGGCACTTGAATACTGTGGCCAACCCATCAGAGTTGCCTCTCAAATAAGACTAGAAGAGATACACAATGAGGAAAATGTGATGCAGCCATCAGAGAAGGGAAATTCTTACACTCTTAAATTTCCACGTTTTATGGGAGGTGATATTGAATCCTCATTATATGAGGAAAAAAATTGAATGTATTTGGTATTCAGAAAAATCCTAGGTTAGAATATATTGGGTAAGCTGTGGGAGCCAAGATGGCAGAGTAGAAACAGGACTTCCCGTGCGTTTCCAGCTTCCACCTCCTCCAGTACATGTGAAAAATGACTCTAAACAAACTTTAGAGCTACAGAACCCACAAAGTGACAGAGAGAAACAAATCTCCCACTGAAGGAAGCCTGGAAGGCCTGCAGGAAGGGTCCATTGCAGCATGCTGGGAGTCGAGCGCAGTCCCAACTGGGCCGCTGTTTTAGTCCCAGGGTGGCCCCAACCAGTGGGGGCTGCAGCAGACTTCAAGAGAGTAAATCACCAGCAACCATAAAGGTTTCCAGACTTCTCAATCCACAAATGTCAAAGACAAAGTAAAAGGTCAGTATGGAACTTTGTTGTACCGGGGAGTGCAGTCCAGCTGCTACCCCCGGGGAGAGAAGCAAAGGAGATGTGCATGACTGCTTCCAGAGCTCCTGGCCTGCAGATTGTAGGGGGAGCAAGTGACCATTCTGAGGGTAATCGCTTTTGCTTTCACCTGCTTGGATCTGGATTGCAGTCTTGGCTGGTGGTCCTGGCCAGAGCCTGCAGAGTTGTAAAGAGGTCACCCGTCTAAAAACTCTGGCAGCTGCAAAAACCCCAGTGATTTGGGACATACCTCTCTCAATTCTGGAAGCAAAGTTCTACTGTGGCAAAGAGCTCAAAGGTCAAGTAATTGGCTGCCAATATGAGCAAGTAATGGAAGCACAAACAGATGATAGAATCCTATTTTGGGGACAAAAAGGTTCAAGGCATGGAGGAAGACAGCGAAGTCAGAACTCCTCCATCAAAAGCCTCCAAGAAAAATATGAATGGGTTACAGGCCATGGAGGAGCTCAAGAAGGATTTTGAAAGTCAAGTAAGAGAAGTGGAGGAAAAATTGGGAAGAGAAATGAGAATGATACAAGAAAATCATGAAAAGCTAGTCAACAGCCTGCTAAAGGAGATATGAAAATACACCTTAAAAATAGATTAACTCAAATGGCAAAAGAATCTCAAAAAACCAATGAGGAGAAGAATGCTTTAAAAAGCTAAATTTGCCAGATGGAAAAGGAATTTCAAAAACTCACTGAAGAAAGTGGAGTTACTTTCTTCAAAATTGGATTGGAGCATTTGGAAGCTAATGACTTTATGAGAAATCAAGATACTATAAAATAGATCCAAACAAATAAAAAAAAATAGAAGGCAATGTGAAATATCTCATTGGAAAAACCAATGACCTGGAAAATAGATTCAGGAGAGATAATTTAAAAATTATTAGTCTACCTGAAAGCCGTAATAAAAAAAAAGAGCCTAGACACCATCTTGCAAGAAATTATCAAGCAAAATTGCCCTGATATTCTAGAACCAGAGGGCAATATAGAAATTGAAAGAATTCACCAATCACTTCTTGAAAAAGACCCCCAAAAGAATACTCTTAGGAATATTGTAGCCAAATTGCAGAGTTCCCAGGTCAAGGAGAAAATACTGTAAGCAGTCAGGAAGAAACAGTTTGAGTATTGTGGAAACACAGTCAGGATATTACAAGACCTGGCAGCTCCTACAGTAAGTGATCAAAGGGCTTGGAATATGGCATTGCGGAGGTCAAAGGAGCTAGGAATAAAACCAAGAATCACCTACCCAGCAAAACTGAGTATAATGCTACAGGGGAAAATATGGTCATTCATTGAAATAGAGGACTTTTAAGCATTCTTGATGGAAAAACCGGAGCTGAACATACAAGAAGCAAGAGGAGCATGAGAAGGTAAACAGGAAAAAGAAATCATAAAGAACTTATTAAAGTTGAACTATTTACATTCCTACATGGAAAAATGAAAATTGTAACTCATGAGACTTTTCATTATGAGGATAGTTGAAGGGAATATATGTATATATATATATATATATGTATACATAGATATATATGTATGTATAGGAGGGTGTATGTGTATATAAATATATATGTGAATGTGGGCATATGTATGTTCATGTCTACATAGACAGAGGGCCCAGGATGAGTTGAATATGAAGGGATGATATCTAAAAAATAAAATTAAGATGTGAGAGAGGAATTGTATTGATCACCTTAGTGACCTGACTCAGTGTTTTAACCATCCTTCCCATTGAAATTTTTTTCCAAAATCTTCTACTTAAGTTTGTGCTCATTTCTTTTTTTCCTATCCTTGTAGGAGATAACAGAATAACAATTGTTGTCTTTATTTAATAATTCAAATAATAGATGGCACTTAATTTGCTCCCTTTTTCTAGCATGATCCTTTGACACAGGAGGTGTTTACTGATTGCTTTTCTTCAGATTACATAGCCACCACTTCTCATGATTTTTTTGAGAAGCCAAGAAACTTTATAAATGCTAGTACTATGTAACTATTTCTTGTAGATCCCAAATTTTACCCTCATGATTATTTTGATTTTCATCTGCTGCTCAGGGACCAACTTAGCTACCTATTGAGAGGTTTAGTTTCTAGGTGATAAATTCTTAGACCATAACTCCTCAGGATATGGATACACATTTTAAAATAGCCATCTGTTTGTAAAGAAGACTAAGATAGTTAAGAAGCAATCCATTTTTAAGTCATTTATAAACATAACTTTAAATAGTGAGACTGAGAAAAGTTATATAAGTAGGTAGAAGAGAACTGGCATGTTCTCCTTTGAAGCAAATAAAGAAATTGGTTTTACCTTGCATCCAAAGGCAGTGCATTGCCCTTCATGGCTTGCTTCCCCTTACCTACATTGGTCATTATGACCATGGCTGAGGGAAGCACTTTGCATTTTATGTACCAATTTCTGTTATAGAAAATGAAGAAATAGAGAAATTTTGTTAGGAATGTGAGAGATCCTTGAAACCATGTTAACATCTTCTCGTTGCTTGGTGCCTCTGACGTAGGGGTTGAAGGCAAACCATGATGGAAGGCATTGTTTGGGATTAATGAATGAAAAGAAAGAGAAAGCATCTAGATTATTCAGAAACCTCTTACCTCTTTATCATGAATATTATCTACAAGATGAGAACAGGTGGGTACGTGAAATGATAAAGATTAAGCATACAAAATAACAGTGAAGAGCATTGATAGTGTTTCGAGGTTTACAAGTATGTCATTTGATGCTCACAACAACCTTGTCAGGTTGCTTATATCTTCATTTTACAGATGAGGAAACTGAGGCAAACAGGTGAAATTGCCCTGGGGCCACATAGCTAGGAAGTACCTGAATCAGGATATGAACTCAGCTCTTCCTGACTCTTAGGTGGTATGCCCTGTCACCCTGCAGGAGCATTTTCCAGGCTCACTTTTCATAGAGGCCTTGGCAACACTTCACTGCTTTCTGGACAGACAGGAACTACACGTTAGTGAAGTAGGAGTCTTCTAAAATCTACTCTCTGTGAGTACTTAGCATTGATAAATTAGAATGAAGATGAGACTTACACACAATGCCCACATGATAGCTCCAACCTGACTTATTTACTTTTTTTTTTTTTTAAAGCAATTGGGGTTAAGTAACTTGCTCAAGGTTACACGGCCAGGTGTTTCTGGCTGGGTGCTAAGTGTCTGAGCCTGGATTCGATCCCAGGTCATCCCGACACTGGAGCCAGTGCTCTTACTCGCTGTGCTACCTGGCCGCCCCTAAGCAATTGTGGTTAAGTAACTTGCTCAAGGTTACATGGCCAGGTGTTTCTGGGTGGGTGCTAAGTGTCTGAGCCTGGATTCGATCCTAGGTCATCCCGATTCTGGGGCTAGTGCTCTTACTTGCTGTGCTACCTGGCCTCCCCTATAACCTGACTTATTTAAATTAAATAAAATGTGGACTCTGAAAAAAATGGGCATCATTTGTCAGACAAAAATTGTTCACCTTCACTGATGTTTTGGCCCTTGCCTTCTTCATGCATATCCAGGTCAAGCTTCATTGTAATAAATACCCATATATGAGGAAGGTCTTTTAATGTACCCGAGTACCATTGTACATTGTCAGTTGTCTCTCTTTCATACCCCACCAACTACAACCCTACGGGGGCAGGTGAGCCAGCCCAGCTGAAGCAGTGGGGCAACCCTGACTGGGTGCCAGGCTAGTTATGTTGCTGCACTGCCTTGACCACTCCAGGTTCTGTCCTGGGCCTGTCTTGTATACTTGTTCAGTAATCGTGTTAGCTTTCTTGAGAATCTAGCTCCAGTTTCTTTTCTCAGCTTCAGTCCCTGATCACCAGTTGCCTATTGAACATTTCAAACTGGTTACCATGAAGACATCTTAAATGTAATAGGTCCCGAACTAAATTCATCTGTCCTCCTAAATCCTCCCCTCTTGCAAATTTCCTTGTTTTTGTTTTTTTTACACCTTTTGGAGGGCAATCGGGGTTAAGTAACTTGCCCAAGGTTACAGGACTAATTGTGTGTGTGTGTGTGTGTGTGTGTGTGTGTGTGTGTGTGTGTGTTAAGTGTCTGAGGCTGGAACCGAACTAAGGTCCTCCCAATTCCGGGGCGGTGCTTTACTCGCTGCGCCACCTAGCTGCCCCTAAATTTCCTTGTTTCTATAAAAGGCACCACCACTAGAAGAATCATTTTAGGTTCATAATCTCTGCATTGTCCTGGGCTCTTCAGTTACCCTCAGCCCACATAGCTAATCAATTGTCACATCTTGCTGTCTCTATCTTCACAGCATCTCTTTTTAAAAATTTAATTAATTATTTCACCTTCATAAGATTTTGAGTTTTAAATTTTCTTGCCTTCCTCTTCTCCCCTCTCCAGGATGATGTACAGTCTGATATAGGCTCTACTTACACATTCATATTAAACTGATTTTCATGCTAGTCATGTAGAGAAGAATTAGAGCTAATGGGAGGAACCACAGGAAAGAAGAAACAAAACAACAAAAGAAAAGGATAGATCTGCATTCAGACTCCAAAGTTCTTTCTCTGGTTGTGGATAGCATTTTCCACTTGAGTCTTTTGGGGTTGTCTTGGGTTCTTGCCTTGTTGAGGAGAGCTAAGTCTTTCAAAGTCATGGCACAGTGTGACTGTTTACTGTGTGTAATGTTCTCCTCGTTCTCATTTCACTCGGCATCAGTTCACATAAGTCTTTTCAGACTTTTCGGAGCGCTGCCTGCTCATCATTTCTCACAGCACAGTAATATTCCATTACATCCATATACCACAACTTGTTCAGCCATTCCCCAGTTGATGGACATCCCCTCAATTTCCAATTCTTTACCACCACAAAAAGAGTTGCTATAAATATTTTTGTACATGTGGGTCCAGAGTAATTTTCTTTAAATGTATATCTGAGCATTTGACTCACATATTCATCCCACTCCGTTACTTTCCTCTTGCTTATAGGAAAAATATAAACTCTGTTTAGCTTTTAAAGCTCATCACAACCTTGCCTCAACCTATCTTTCCAGTCTTATTGGACATTATTCTTCCCACATTTTGCAGACATGCATCAGATGCTGTCAGCACCAGTAGAGTGACATCATTGAGTTAACAAATCTCTTTGTTATGGTAGATTTTTTTTTAATGCTCTCCAGTATTGGTTCCCAGCCAATGAGCTGTGGATCCTTTGGTTCTATGGAGTTACTCCAAAGTTTCCATGATTCCATATGGGCTCCACACATTGTCATTTTGGTTTTTATTTAGTTCTTAAGAAAATATGCAGGCTGACTATATAATAAAATGACTGGAGATTAAATAAATAATCTCACATTTGTGAGATTTTTATAGTTTTTATAAACATGCATATATTTTTCAAATGTATGTGTAGACTTGTCATTAAAAAGAGGTCTTTGTACTTGGAAAGGTTTGAAACTACTGATGTTTTCTTTTTCTCAGTCTTTTTTTTAAAATATAGATTTCCAAATGGCACCCACACATGGCAGAAAGATGAATTTTAGGGTTTGTGTTTTATTGTCATTGTTGAATCTAGCCAGCATGTCAGCATTTTTAATAACCACACTATATCACAAACATCAGCTTGTGGTCTGCTGTTGTCCTCAAATCACCCAAGTTAATGGCTCCCTAGTAAGTCTCCATTTCGTGCCTTTACATCTTGAGTTGGGACCCTTTGCAACTAAGCTGTCATTTATCATGGTTACCCTCAGAAGTTTATTTAACTTCCCAGTGTAACTGAATTTTAGGTGAACTCCTTTCTCCATCTGTGTTTATCCCACTGATCTGCACTGTCTGTTATTCTAGAAAATGAAGGACTCAAACTAGTCAGTTTCACATTAAGGTTTCTTTTAGCTCCGAAGTCCTATGGTTTTTGTAGTAAAGTCCTGGGACATTGTCTTCCCCTTGAATTTTGTCCTCTCTGTGGTTTTTGTTTCTGGATGATCTTTTAGATAATTTTCCCATTTTCTAAGGTGCCAGCAGCCACTCCCAGCTTCGTGTGACCTTCGGTTTCATACACCAGTGGTTTAGGACTAAATAGACTTTATTAATGTGAAAAAATAACTAATAACCAGGTTGCCATGGGTTCTCTCTCCAACGCTGCAGAGCAGTGCACTCCTCCCCATCTGCCTGTCTTGCGTGACCCTTGCTCATCTCCCATCACTTCACCATAGGGAGTCCTTCCCATGTGTTGGGGATATTTGTTTTTTTCTCCTGATATCACAGGGATACTAGTGCAGTCTCTCCAGGCAAGGCTGGCCCATCTTTCCTGGTCCTAGGTTACTTTTTCTTTGTAATAAATTGTAGTCAGCTCATGATTCTTCATTCTTTAGGTGAACCTAAAATTTAAGTCTTCTGAGATTCTTCTTCCATGACTTGCCACTGTAGAAGTACCAGAAAAAGTATTGGTATGATCCACCTGACTTTTCCTGTTTGTATAGTTTAGCTACATTCTTCAGAGTGATTCTAGATTTCGGGAGGCTTTGCCATGTTTCAGGGCTTGATACAATCAACACGATCTCTGATCTCTTCTGAAAACAAGAGTAGCTGGGGGACCTCACTGTCCATAAGGGTTCTTCCTTAAGCCCCAGTTTCTGAGCTAAAACTCCTTTGTAACAGTGAAGACCACAAATCAATTGTTAAAATATCGCTGCTAAAATTAAACACTCTAGCTTTGGTTTTCAGAATGTACAGTGAAAATGTCTGGTGATTTGTATTACCATGTGAATATAAAGCCTGTCTAGTCTGAAGTCTTACTTTGTTTGCATATAAAAGTCTGAATTGATAGCATTTTCACTTACCTTCTTGGTTTTGTATTTTGAATCCCTTAGAATGTCTGCAGGTAGATGGTGACTATTCATCTTGTTTACTAACGCTATGAAGAGTGAAACAGTCGAGAGACCCGTTTTTAACTATTTTTAGCAGTCTGCCCTGCTACTTCCTTGCCTTAGGGGAAATTGCATGCATAAATAGGACTTGATGTTATTCTTCTATATGCTTTTTAGAAAATCACATGCTTTTATGGTAATGAAATGTAAAATCTACATAGTTAAGATGGAAAAGAGAGAACAAAATAGGCTCTTTTCAGGGGTAGTATTCATGACCAGAATCATGGCCTCTGGAGTGGAGGCTGAATTTAGAGAGGACAGAGACTCCAGGTGGAAAATGACTTGCAGTAGTCCAGGGGAGAGATCCAGGGCTATGTCTGCAGGAGTGGAGAAAGAATAATAGAGACAAGCGATGACGTGATGGTAGAACTACCTGGGTTTGACGGTGGATTGGGTGGGTGGTGAGTGAGCAGGAAAGGCCTGAGTGATTCAGGGAATGGTATAACCCACAACAGCCATTGGGAAGTTCAGAAGAGGGAGAGTTTGGAGGGGAAAATGAGTTTTGTTTTGTACATGTTGGATTTGAGTTGAGCATTTGAGACATCCAGCTTGAAGTGTCCTAGAAGAGGGTGGAAATGTGTGACTAGCTCAGCAAAGAGATGAGGGTTATCCGGATGTGCAGACCAGGGCGAGAGTGGAAGACCTAGCCACTGACAGTCACCAAGGGAAAAGAAGAGGGGCAGCCAGGCCAGAGCCTTGGAGGCCATTTGTGCCCTGAGTGCGTGGCAGAGGTGAGCACTAGGAAAGGACACTGAGAGAGCAGTTGGACAAATGGGGGAGAGCCGGGAGAGAGCAGTAAGCCCTGTGGAAGCTTGGAGGGGAGGAAAGGTGTCCAGGAGGAGAGTTAGTCACAATGTTAGATGCTCTAGAGAGGGGCAGCTAGGTGGCACAGTGGATACAGCATCAGCCTCGGAGTTAGGAGGACCTGAGTTCAAATGTAGCTTCAGATATTTAATAGCTGTATGACCCTAGGCAAGTCACTTTACCCCAATTGCCTTCCCCCCAAAATGCTCTAGAGAGATTAGAAAAGATGAAGATTCAGCAATTGAGAGATCATCAGTCACTTCCGAGAGGACAGTTTCAATTGAGTGATGGGTTGGAAGGCATTTTGCAGAGTGTTTCAAAGGAGTGGAAGGAAAAGTTGGAGCACTGATTTTCTTAAGGAAATAAGAGATAGAGGGCAGCTAGTGGGGCTGGTGGAGCCAAGTGACTCCCTGAAGGGAGCAGGGAAGGGGCCTAGTAGATGGGGAGAGATTGAAGTTAAGAGAGATTGGGGTTGATAGTGGGATGAAAGCGAGGGAGATCTAGAGTGCATGGAGAAAGGTTTGCCTTGGGAAGGAGAGGACCACCTCTTCATTTGAGACTGGTGTTAAAGAGGGGAGAGCGGAGGAGCAAGTTTAAGGGAGATGAGATGAAGAGGGGAGAAAAGGGGGCTCCTGCATTTCCTGGTCTAAATTTAGTGAGATAAGGTCCTCTGCCTAAGAGCGGGGCTGGAGTGAGGGCCAAGGGCAGCTTGAGAAGAGACAGGATTTGAAATAGCTGCTGTGGAGACAAGCATAGCAGATCATTTAGGCAGTGATGGAACATCTGCCTGACTTTATCGAGGGCCCCGTTGAGATTGGGTGGACTCAGTCATCAAAGTCCGTAATTTTCTTCAGTAGCAATTTAATGGGAGTAAAGGAGGCAGACAATGATTATGTGAGAGATTATAAAAATAATAGAATACATTTAAGACAATGGCATCACAGGTGCTGCATATCAAAATCTCTGGGATGAAACCAAAGCTTTACCCAGAAGCACATCCACTGCCCCGAATATGTATGTCAATAAAAGAAAGAGAAAATTAATGAAATGTTTGCACTGGGTAAAGGGGTAAAACATCAAACTATCAGAAAGATGACAGTAAGAAGTAAGAGACCAGAGAAGTCAGTAAAGTTGAAAATAAGAAAACAATCAAAAAGATAAATGCAATAGTTTATTTTTTTCTGAAAAGATTAAAAAAATTTATTATTAAGTCTAATTAAAGAAAAACAAGAGCAAACCCAACTCAGAATTAGAAAAACAATGAGAAGAAAAACTATCTGTAGATGAGTAAAAAAAAAAAATTCTTTAGTCTTAGTGATATGGGCTAATAATGCAGCAATGATATGCTCCTTGGCATTTTCTTTATAGGCCCAATGGTGGTTTCTTTTCATTTTTCTTAGTGACAAATAATCCTGATGTTTATAGTCACACTGACTTCTTTACTATGCTTTGAAAAATGAACTCTGTGGTGATACTTTGGATAATTATTTCTAAAAAAAAATGTTTCCTAGCGGGGCTGAGATGAAGTTCTATATTATATTTGGATCTATTGTTTGCATTCTTTGTAGAAGACTTTTTTTTCTTTTTTTTTGGAGGGGGGAAGGCAGGGCAATTAGGGTTGTGATGTGTGTGTGTGTGTGTGTGTGTGTGTGTGTGTGTGTGTGTGTGTGTGAGTGTGAGTGTGAACTCACGTCTTCCTGACTCTAGGGCTGGTGCTCTATTCACTGCCCCACCTAGGTGCCCCTGTGGAAGACTTTATAAGCAGTCAGATATAAATTTTATTTGACTTGTAGATTTCTTGGAAACTGAAATTTAATTAATGCCTGCTCTCTAGAGGACATCATTTACATTTAGGAAAAAAATTGAAAAAAAAAATGTGTTTTAGAGACAAATGTATTTATTCTTATTTGAGTAGTAAGAGAGGATTTGATAAGGACACTTAGTCTCATATAACTTTTATATTTAGAGAACACTATATACCTTAGAGAATATATGTATATTCAGAGAGCTGTCCATATTGGCCCATTGAAAGTTTAAAAAGAAAATGTTTTTGACCCATTTGGATGTTTATTTTTAATTCACCTCATTCCTAGTTCAGACTTGAAAAGAGTTAACTTTGTTTGGACTTCCTATTGTTTAACCAGTCTTTTAGTTGAAGTCTAATTTTATTAAGTGGTGGTTTGCTTTTTTGACTTAAAAATATTTTATAATTCATGAACAAGTAATTAATCATTTTAACAAGAAAAGAAAAATCTTAAAACAGTAATAGACTTGAAGTTGACACAACTTAAATCACAATAAAGAAAAGTTAGCAGACTTTGAAGAAGTAGGAATGTTAGAATAATTTTATATTTAAGGAAGTGTGATTCCCAGTGGGAATTATATATTAAGTCTAAAATTATTAACATCATGTAATGCTAATTAACCCTACTTGGATTTTTTTAAAAAATATGTTCTAAGTTTTAAAAATATATCTGTGTCTTTTCCAGTTTTGCTTTGTATATAAAACATCATTTTACTCAACTTTACCAGGGACCAGAAATCTTTCAAATTTCTCAACTTGAAAAATAAAGCTTTATCATTTTAAGGATGCTCCATATATATTTCATGGATTTGGGTTGATCATTAAAATTAGTGACATTTCCCCCAACCCACATTTGCTTAATTTCCCATAATAAGCAGAATCTCTATAGCCAGTTAGCATACCCAAATACTCAAAGTTGAATCATATTCAAAGTTGATTGCACTGACAAGCTATAGCAATTCTGCTGATTATGGGAAAATGTAAGCAAAAATTGGGTTGGGTAGACCAGGTTTGAAATTTATTGCATGATGTTATTGTCTACTAAATGAAATTTGTGTGCAAAACATTATTTGGCCTAATTAAAAGGTAAGAACAATTTATATTGGTGAAAACTCCCAATTAGAGAATATTTGGAAGAGAAAAAATTTTCTTTCCTTTCCCCAACCCTCTCATGCCTATAATAACTCAGATAAGGCTCAGAGCTTCCTTTTTTTCTTTTCTTTTTTTTTTTTTTTTTTGGCATTTAACAGATCACAGCATTACAGAATGTTGAGTTGGAAGACTCCTGAGGGGACCATCTGGTTCAAGCTTCTCATTACAGATTAGAAAACTCAGTCCCTGAAGAATTATATATACCGAGCTATTAGGTGACAGACCAAGATTTCAGTTCAGATCTTCCTTCTTCAATACCATGACCTTTCCATGCTCTGTAATAGCAGTTGTTATGGATGGAGACTTCACATCAGCTTAAGATGATTTTTTTCTCATAAGCATTTCAAACTTGAACCATCCAGTCTTATCTTTGTCATGCTGTATTCCCTTTGAAGAGAAAGCATTTGCTAGAAAAGATCAAACTTCTGTCTAGTCATTGAGTGTTAGCATTAACTGCACTTCCACTCAATCTGGATTAGTGATCTTTATTCCTTAAAATATGACACAGAGGTGGATACTCTTCTCATTAAGATGCCAGTAAAATTTCATAGAATTATCATTTTAGCTAGTAGTTCAGCCAGTTTCCTTTTTGGGAAAAGAATATGTAATATGTTATATATGTAAACCATATCACTTTGACTTTATTTCAGTAAGTAGGACAGATTTCTTTATGTATTATTGCCTTATACTCATTTTCACTTTCCATGAGGGTAGGGACCCCATCTTATTTAAACTTTATCATTTCTCCCTGCACTTGGTATAGGGATTTGTAGTAAATATTTATTTTTTTTTGAAATTTTATTTACTTATTTTTAGTTCTCAACATTCATTTCCACAAGATTTTGAGTTAGTTTTTTTCTCCCCATCTTTCCCCTACCCCCACCCCAAAATAGCAGGGCCGCTGAATACTCCTTCCCCCAATCCATTCTCCCCTATGTCATCCCCCATCGTGTACCCCTAAATTTCTAGCAGGGCAAGATGGACCTCTATACCCCAGTGCCTATACATCTTATTTCCCAGTTGCATGTGAAAAACACATTTTTTTTTTAAACATTTGTTATTAAAACTTTGATTTCCAGGTTTTTTCCCTTCTCTCTCCTTGCTCACCCCCACTGGGAAGACAAGCAATATAGGTTGTACATGTGCAGTTACTCAAATCATTTCCATAGTTGTCATATTGTGAAAGACCAACTATATTTCCCTCCATCCTATCCTGCCCCCCACTTATTCCATTTTCTCCTTTGACCCTATCCCTTTTCAAAAACGTTTGCTTCTGACTGCCCTCTCCCCCAATCTGCCTTCCCTTCTATCATTCCTCCTCTTATCCCCTACCCCCCTATTTTCCTGTAGGGTAAGATGCCCAATTAAGTGTGTGTGTTATTCCCTCCTTAAACCAAATTCAGTGAGAATAAGGTTGTTCCATTCACTTTCACCTTCCTGCTCTTCCCCTCCATTGTAACAGTTTCTCTTGCCTCTTTTATATGAGATAATTTACCCTATTCTATCTCTCCCTTTCTCCTCCCAATATATTCCTCTCTCACCTCTTAATTTTATTTTTAGATATCATCCCTTCATACTCAACTCATCCTGTGCCCTCTGTCTATGTATACATGAAAATACAAATGCCCACACTCATATATTTATATACACATATACCCTTCTATACATACATACATACATACATACATACATATATACACACACACACACACACATATACACATATACTATCCTAGTTGTTGAGCATCCTGTTAGGTTTCAGTTCTTTGCAACTATAAAAACCCCACTACAAATATTTTCTTAATGTTTTCTTATTTTCCTAAAAAAAGGGGTGAGGATTGAGCAGCAGGGACCTAGGAAATGACTCTAGCTGTGTCATAGCAGACAGGCCGCTGGGGAGGGACCTGATCAGTGTTCAGGCAGTCAAGCATGCATTCATCCTGAGGGCTGGATCTGACTTTCTTTTCTTTGGTCTCTTTAGGATAGAGGCTTAGTAATGGTATCACTGGGTCAAAGGCTATGTACAGTAGTTGCTGCTGAAATCTTACTTCACTAGCACATCTCCAGCCCCCAGAGTTATTTTAATTTGTATTTCTCCAATTGTTAATGATGTGGAGTGTGTTTTTTTTTCCATATGGATATTGGCGGCTTTGATTTCTTCCTTTGAAAATTGTTCGTGTATGACCTGATTTTTCCACTAGATGTCTTTCAAGTTTAAATCTGTGAACCTATCACCCTTTTTTTGAAGCTGTTGTAACAGCTTTCTTGTAGTTCTGGGAGATCAGATTAGAGGACCTCCAAGATTGATTGAATGAATGAATTTAAAAGCATTTATTAGGCACTTCCTATTTTGTAGGCTTTGTGCTAAACACTGTGGATCCAGTTTCAAAAGAGAGACAGTGTCAGTAATTTTTCAAAGAGATTACATTTGAATAGAGGCAGGCAGCACCTAGAAGGGAATGATTGCCAGAGAAGTTGACGTCACTGTTGTCACTGCTATGACAGTTCCAGAGGAGTGATGATGAAAACCCACCTCTTGACTGAGAAGTGAATGGACTCAAAATGCATAAGGAGACACATTTTCAGATGTGATCAGAGTGGGAATTTGTTCTGCTTGACTTTGCTCTCTGTGACAAGGTTTCTTACCTCATCCCCTACAGAAGGAGGGGGAAGAAAGGTGAGAAGCAGAGAAAAGAGATTCGTGTTACTTGAAAGTGAAGAACAATTAAATATTTAAAAGGATACCATATAGTCCAGCCTGCTCATTTTATAGATGAAGTAACAGGGATGAATGGAGCCATAGGAAAATTGAATGATTTACCCTTTCTAGAAATTGTGGTGGTATTAATTAAATTATTGTCTTCAGAGTAAAAGGCATTCTCGTGATATGCTGCCAATTTAAGTGTGGCAAATGTTGCCACACACTTTTCATCTTTCATAATTTATTTAGCTAACTTTTTTTTTGCCTTTCAAAATGCAGGTTGAAGAAGGGAGTAAAGGTATTCGATTGGGATCACTAATTGGGTTGATGGTGGAGGAAGGAGCAGATTGGAAGAAGGTTGAAATTCCCAAAGATGTGAGTCCTCAGCCACCCCCAGCTTCACCTGTGTCTGCACCTCTTGTAACCGAAGCTGTAGTTCCTGCTTCTGCCACTAAGACCCACACACCTGGGAAACTGTTGTGAGTATCACATACACACTTGGCATTCAGATAGAACCTTTTCTCTCTTTCTTTTCCTGATAATTTGAGGCATAGAAAAAAGTGACTAGCTCATCTTGCTCAGGTGCACTCAGCGAGCTAGTCACAGAGCCAGGCACTAAACTTAACTGGATATTTGTATCCCAAGGCCATGTTTGATCTATCAGAGCCATTCCTAGCAATTCGAGTGTTTAGAACGCCCAAGGAGTGTCATTTTATAGATGAAGAAGGGGCCCCAGGGAGGGCAGGACTAGCCATCGATCCTTTCTCTCCTGGAAGTGAGGATAGCATTCTTCTAACTTACTTCCTTGTCTGGACTCCCCACCTCCCTCGTTTCCCTTCCCTCATTCTCCACATTTCCCCGAAGGAGGATCCCAGTGAGTGGGCTGGGAAAGCAGCTTTTGTATCCAAAAGTTACCTTGTGATAAAAGCAGGAAATTATAGCAGCTGACATTTGTATAGCACATTTAAGGTTAAAAAAGCACTTTTTATGTGATTTGATCCTGTAAATAGACCTTAGGACATGTGGGTGTGTCTGGGCCTTCTCCCAATTCCAGAATGTGTTCCTTGAGAATCATGGGATGTAGAGAGAGAAGGAACCCAAAGACCATATAGTCCCACTGTCATTCCACAGTTGAAGAAGTTGAGGCCCAGCGAGGTGCCATGACTTCCCTAGGCCACATGGGTAGTAAACAAGGCTGGATTTGAACCCAGAACTTCCAGCTTCAAATTTGGTGCTCTTTTCACTGTGTCCTGTTATGTTTTTCTCCTTTGAGAAGCTCCAAACAATGAGTCTGGGCTTCCAGGTCTGACCAATTGACACAAAATGAAGGTAACTTTAAAAAACAAACCAACTGATTTCGATTCCTTGTCTTAATGTAATTAATTCCTGTGTTTAAATTTCTGGCACAGAGGAAAGTGTGCTTGTTCTAGCTAGTGGTTCTGTGAGGTCTCAAAATCCTGGGCTCCTAGCATTTCACCAGAGTAAGGGACCACAGGGATCATCCAGGTGAAGAAATAGAGGCTCTCAGAGGGCAGTGACTCCTCTGCTGTCACACAGTAGAATCAGAATTTACCGGCCACACAGGTGAATGAGTAGAGGGGTTGAACTTCAAATCTAAGGTTTTTGACTACACATCCATGAGTCCTTCTGCACTATTTTACTGCCCACTCTTCAGCTACACTCCTTCATAAAGACATGCGTTCAGGGAATTTCCTTGCACACTGTCATATGCTTGTTTTCTATTAACAAAATTTCATGAGTTGCTAATTTAATCATGAAATGGAGGATTAACATAGCATTTTTACTACCTCTTATCTTATTTTACTAGGTTTATTCCTTCCTTTTGAATCACCTTCATAAGGCAAAGGCTGCTGGTGGTTTTTTTCTTCTTACCAAGGAGCCCCTCAGAACTACACCAAATATTGCACACCCCTTTCATTTTCATATTTTTCCATCTTATTTATTGTTAGATTAGAAGAGTTTTGATTACCCTTAGAAGAATTATTACTATTAGAAGAGTTTTGATCCATATTTGGTATCTTAGGGATACCGCTGTTCTCTTCACCCCCACAAGTCACCTATGCCAATGTCTCATTAAGGCACTGAGATGCCCTTGTTTTTTTTGAAGGCTCTGCCAGCAGTTTGTAATATCTGGCAGATTCTGCCATGTTGGAAAGACTTGCTTTCTAAGGCTTAGCCTTGTTAGGGGTAGAGAGGCTGTTAACAATAATGCAATATTCACAACACCCACGGTGGTTACAATATGCTGGTATAGTTGTGAATCACAAAATGTAGCCAACTCTCCACATAGAGGGTGGAATCAAAGCCTCTTGAAGAAGGGAGTAAAGGTATTCGATTAGGATCAGAATACCAGAAAACCAAGAATATCAGAAATACCAGAAAACCAAGTCCCAGAGCCAGAAAGCCAAAGTCGTTACAGTAGCCATGAAGTTGATACACATGACTGCAGTGAACACCCACATTCCTGAGCCTTCATAACAGATCAGGCTCCCTCAAGCAGGGATCTTCTCTCTCAGTCACGGTCGCTCCTCAGCCTGGTTCTTGGAAGTTCTCAGCAGAAATGCCCAAAGGAAAGGTCTCAGCAGAAGTTGCAGCCTCCAGATGCTCACAGAGAAAGTTCTAACTGTCCTGCTGGTCCTCTTCCCTGTATACAATATAGCTCCTCCCCGATCCCCTCCTCCTGCTACATCAGCAGCTGCCTCCCCAGGTGTTAACTACTCTGTGTTAATTAAACAGCTTAAACAAGGTGAAATAAGGTGCCAAGCACCTGCTTACTTGCCAGTACAAAGGGGCATGGGAGATCTTCAGATTCCATTAACATTACAGAGGCTCATCCCCAAGAGGCTGGCTTTTTGGTAATGAATTCTTTGTTCATGGCAACCCACAGGACAAAGAAATGCACAAAGTGGTGTTCAGTTCCTTTTGACCCCGTCTGCCTTGGTAGCGATGGTGACACACAGTGGCCAAAGAAGGGCTTCACGGTACCAAGAATCACAAAGTTTGTTTCTTTAAACATGGTAGCTATTGTTACTAGAAACAGGAGTTCCTTTTCCATTGACCAAGTAGACAAGCTACTGGCAGAACAGTGTCATATCCATGTTGTTATTTTCACTTATAAGTAAGACAAAAAAAATTGGAAGTTGCAGGTACATTGAAGGATGGCCCATAAATTATCCTTGAATAGATGAAGAAATGAGTTGTTTTAATTATGTGTCTAAAGACAATAAGAAAAATCACTTCATGGGTCACTTGGTCATCTTGTCTTCTAGTGCTGATGATAAGCATTTACCAAAAGACTGCCATGAAGATGATTGCAGCTTAAGCACCAGCATCTGTTTCAGAGGATGAAAAGGTAGATAAGATCCTTTAAATTAAATCAACATATGATTTAATACTCAGGAATTTCAATGCAAAAGGGATATAGGGGAGGACAGCATAATATATGTTGGAAAACAGTTCAGGAGTAAGCAGTAAGTTGGCCCAGAGGCTTTCAAACTTATGAGAAATCTCATGCCTCTTTTTCATGATTACTTTTTCAAGAAAATAGTTTGGAGATGCCAATCTGGGTTAGCACCAAAATAAAATATAAATTTCAAAGTTTTGTATATGTTTTAACAGGTAGGAAATGGGAATCATTTATGAATCAGCTTTCTGTTTCTATTCATACAATTAACTTGTTAAAGCAAAAATAAAAATTAACATCAATGTAGAAACACTAATAAAAATAAAAAATAGTGTGTGCAGCTGAGGTGGCTACAGCCTGACATATTTATACCAACTGCTGACAACGGACATGGGAAGTGGATAAAACAATAGATATCAACACAGAATATCCCTGTGTCAGTAATATTTATTAAGTTTGTCTAGTACCAGGTACTATACTAAGAGTTAGGGATACAAGCAGAGGTAAAAGGCACTTCCTGATCCTGAGGAGATTTTTAATTGACATTATTATCAATAAAGTAACTTTTAATTATTTAATACTTTAAGTTGTTATGATGAGGAGACCAAAAATTCCTTTGGAATTCCTAGAATCTTAGCCATCAAAATGTAGAAAAATATATGACAGTTAAGGACAAAATAGGTTAGTTTATAAATTCATTTGTGCATAAAAGGGTGGAAGATTATGAGCAGCATCACTTCATACAACAGTGAAAGGTAGTGGAGGGAGAGACAGGTTTTTAGAAAGGATCCTTCTAAGGGCATACTGGAAGGACACAAACAGAATTGGAGATCTGTCCAGGTTTCTCTGTCTATTTCTGCCATCACTGTCAATAGAGAAGCTACAGTCATGCATTCTTAACAGCCTAGTCCCAGGTGTGCTACAGGAGGAAGTAGAAATGTCACCAGAGCCACTAGGCAGCTTCGGGGGGTGGGGGAGGTGCAAGGTCATAGCACAGCCCTGCTTGGAATGGCAGACACTAGCAACAGAGACCGAAGCGAGCAGAGCCAGGAAAACTGTATACACAACCAATAGAAAAGTATCCAAGGAAAGAATAGTAAAGGAAAACTGGAGATTTGTCATTAGAACTGCTAAGTTGGGCCCAAGAAATATATTGGTAAAATGGACCTCCCGTCCCATTGCAGAGGTCTAGGTATGAAATACAGTATGTGCTAGGAAATGCAGTCAGTTTCTAGGTTAGTTTTGCTCAACTTATAAAGAAAATTCTTAATAGGGTGAGCAGGCAATGAAGTGGAGAGGAAATATTTAGCAATAAATATGATGTAAGAGCAAAAAGCAGCAATATTTTTTTTTAAAGAAAAGACATTAGAGAAAAAAAAGGTGGGAGGAAAACCTAAATTAACTCAAGTATACACAGAGGAAGTCCCTGCTGGAGGTGAAACAGTTTTGAGGGCATTGAAGGATGTCTGATAAAGGAGAATGCCAGATTTGGAGAGAAAACTTTGGCCCAGTTATCCCTCTCAGTGGGCACTTAGGAATATATTTACTAACAAACCATTTATCTACTTTGTTGTCTCTACAGAGTAGAAGAATAATCTCCACACACACACACGTACACACACATACCCTCAGTGGAATTTTGAGGAGGGAATAGGTTAGATTTAATAAATAATATTCTAAGTGAATCACAACTTTATAGTCACACAACTGAAAAAAGATAAAGAATGCAAAACCCTAGTGAGCTTATTGTTTGAGTATAAAGACTTGGGGCGGCTAGGTGGCGCAGTGAATAGAGCACCGGCCCTGAGGTCAGGAGGACCTGAGTTCAAATCCGGCCTCAGACACTTAACACTTACTAGCTGTGTGACCTTGGGCAAGTCCCATAACCCCAAATGTCCTCCAAAAAGCAAAAAAAAAAAAAAAAAGATTGAGTACAAAGACTCATTTGATTCTGTAAAGCAAAAGGTTTCCTTAATTAGGCTCTCTTCCACCAAAGCATCTCCTCTTCTAGTCAGATCATAAAAAGGTTTGTATGGTATCTAACAATACAGATAACTTCGTTCCGTCCTCTGATTTCTGGCAGATAAGGTGCTAGACTTTGTCAAGAGACCTTGGTTTGATTTGAGTTCCTCTTTACGTAGTTCCTAGCTGTGTGACCAATGAAAAGTCATTTTACTTTCTCAGCCTTAGTTTCCTTATCTGTAAAAATGAGGATATGTGAACCTTTAACCTTATTTCAGGTAATAAATGAGACAGTATATGTAAAGTGCTTTATTCATCTATCGATAAGCTTATATTAGATTTCTACTATTTTCTAAGCCCTCTGTTAACCATTGGGATGTCAAACAAAAGAGAATGGCCCCTGTCCCCAAAGAGCTTACATTTTGTCAGGGGAAACAATATGTGCCCCACCCCCACCCCACACTCATGCATGCATGCACCAACAGAGCAAAAACCTCTGTGTGCGACAAGACAATTTGGAGGGAGGGAGATGCTAGCAGTCGGAGAAGCCTTTGGAAAGGCCTTGCTGTTCCTTTCACTGAGCTTTGAAGGCAGCTGGGGATTCTGAAGAACTTTTAGGCATAAATGTCAGTATTGATGGTATTGCATGAATGTAGAAGTGCCATTGGCTAGGGCTCAGGAGACCCGAGTTTCACCACCAATCAGCTCTGCCACCTGTTCTTGCCTCAGTTTCCTTTTCTGTAAAATCAGGATGATCTCCTCAGCTCCTTTTGAGGTGGTTGTAAAAAGTAAAAACTTTATTTATTGTTAAGCAGTAAGTCGTATGTACGTATCTCTCTTACAATAGTTGAATCATCTAAATGAGAATTAAAAAAAATGCTTTTGTTTTATTCACGAATTTATCTTTATTTAATGACTATTTTGAACCAGTGATTAGTTAAATGTTTTACAAAGATATTTTGTCTATAAAATAAATCAAAGTAATAGAGATTATTTTGAATGTCCTGAGACAGTTAGAAATTTAACTTTACATGTGGTTACAAACAGTTTTGTGAATCGTCAAAATTATAATCATCTAGATGATAGTGTCAAACTCAGCAAAATAAATAAAAATACAGTACAACATAGATAATGCTTATTTGTGGGTTTCTAAGTCAGCCTGCAGGGAACTGGTTTTGTTCAGATCATTTTATTTGAAATAACTGAATTTTTGCATTACATTACCTGCATTTTCTTATTCAGGTTCCGACTCAGTCCTGCTGCTCGCAACATTTTGGAGATGCATGACATCGATCCCAACCAGGGCACTCCTACGGGACCTCGGGGCATATTTACTAAAGAGTACGTATGTGCTTTGTGTAATTGGAGAGCATCTAGTTATCATGAGCCTTTATGTTAAAGGCAGGACTTCATTGAAGATAGTAATGCAGTTTGAAGTTCTCAGTGGAATCATCTTCAGACTCTATTGCTTTTTATATTTTAATCATATTTGTTACAGTCCAAGGCGTGTTCTTAGAATGCCAGAATAGGTGTGTGTGCAAGTGTGCCTGTTTCCATAACTTCCCGTTACCCACAAAATAGTTTGGTTTTGGTTATCTCCAAGCCTTTGGTTTTACTGAAATTTTTACAGATTATGATGTTGAATAGTGACATTTATTATTTAAATATATCAAGTTTTATATCAGAAGTTGTTAAGCAATTAGGTGAAGACATTTGTTTCCCACATCATCTTGAATCTTTTTTTCTCTTGAATTATAATTGTGTATTTCATCTTAATGAATGTTTCCTACTAGGGATAGTTAAGTCTTAAAAGGTCAAGAGAAAATAACAGAATAACTTAAGTTGAAGAAAGTCTTCTTAGGGAATTACTATACAGCCAACGTATTGATATTATGATATTTAAGAATGAGAAAAAGATAGGATATACAATGAAGCAACTTAGTTCTGAATTAAAGTGATTATTAACAGTCAGAAATGGACAGCAGAAAGGACACTGACACTACCTGTAATCATTTTATCCAGAGCTTTAATCCATGTTAAACAATAGAGCCTAGAAACCATCTTAGGCAGAAAACAATTTTTTAAGTAGAAAGAGTTGCCAAAGATGATGCCGGATTAAAATATAAACTCATTTGTAAGGCCTAATGAAGAAGGATAATGGATGATTATGAGTGGTATTATCTCTTAAAGCAAAGAGAACCAGTAGCAAGTAAAGTCATTTTAAAGGAAATCTGGCAAGATATCCATTTAAGTAATGTCGCCCCAGTATCGTTCAAAGATGAGAAAGGAAAGAGAACTGCAAACCAGAGGAAAAGGGACTGTGATCAGTGGTGTGGGACCAGATCCACGTCCACATTGACCTTCCCCCCCACCATGCTTGTGTGGGTAGCTTGTGCCCATGATTTAGAGTTTGTAAGCTATAGATACGTACTAGGAGAGCCGTGGTGGGGATAGGACAGGACATTGCAGGTGGATAAGAGTCACCTTTCCAGGCTTGTTGGATTTCCATCTTAGATGGAATGATGCCGTGCTTAGTTTTATGGGGCAGATAAATGTCCATGTGTGGCAGATCACATCAGTAACTGGCTCACAGAGTAATGTAAAGTTATTGGAGGTGAGTACTTGGTGGACTTAAAACATTGAGCCTACTACTGCCTTACTTGTTCAGCGAGAGGCTACAGATAGCTATCATGTCTACATGCAGGTTAATGGCCAAATGTTAGTACTTTCCACATCGCACATATAAAATCATTCCCTTAGTTTGTAGGAGCAGCCCAGTGTTATTTGAAGTTTTGCCTGGTAACATTTAAATTGCCAATCGAATTTGCTCAGTAAAACCACCCACTCCTGAAGTGCTTCACTTTCGAGTTGGCCTGTCTAGTTTCTAGTTCCTTGCTGGATATGGCTACGTACTATACTTTAGAGTGTTAATGAAGGTATTTCTTGCAACTCTTAAGTTACTTATCCATCATTTGCTTAATAAATCTGTGTAAGAGTCTGTGATCCCAAATCTTCCAAGCAGACAATAAGCCAAACCAAGAGAATGGATGTAGTAGCCTGCTTCTGTGGCTTTGATTGTATGTCTCTGAACACAGCCCCTGCAGTTTCTGGCATTATTTTTCATGTAACTTCTGATTTTATTTTACTGGACATTTTTCTGGACTCTATCTTCCCTCCCTCTTATTTAAAAGAAACAATTGTTTAAAAAAATATCTGAGGTCTTCTTCAGTTCATTTTTCTCTTTGAGTTTTACTTAATGTCAAAAAGCAAAGTAGACTTTTTTTGTTTATTTTCCATGTTTCTGTTATTTTTGAAGGGAACTTTGAGGATACAGAATTTTACTCTGCCATTTGTGTCCTAATGATTTGAGGTGTTACACATCTCTTAGGAATGTCTCCCAGTGTGGAATATGGTTCCTCAGGAGGTCCTGAACTCCTTATTACTAAGAGAGCTTTAATAGGTGGCTTGGTGAACCATTTACAGGTCATGTTGTAAAGGGAATGAATTCATGCTTCAGGTATAAGTTGGACTAGGTGACTGACCTCTGGTGTCCCTTCTTTTTTTTTTTTCCAAAGCAATTGGGATTAAGTAACTTGTCAAGGTTACACAGCCATTTTTTTTGTGTGTGGGTGTTAAGTATCTGAGGCCAGAACCGATCCCGGGTCCTCCTGACTCCAGGCCTGCACTCTTACTCACTGTGCCACCCAGCTGCCCTGGGTGCCCCTTCTTTGGTTCTAATGGTACAGCTCCCCTGGAACAAGCAGAATTGGTGTCTGGTAATAGTTTTTATCATCTCATTCCCTAACATTCCTTTTCTGAGTGAACTGTAAAGCAGGGTGTCTTCCAGATTATATTATGTCACCAAGAAAAGATTTTGTAAATTGTTTCATTGTGATTCAATTATGATTAAGATGAAATATTTAAAACATTCTTATGTCTGTAATTCCATGCAAAGTCCAACATTAAGCATATGGCCTGGTGTCCCATCAGTAGTAGCCATTTTCTTATTCTTATGATGATGGATTTTCAGGCCTTGGAGGAAAGCACTCCCAGAATATCTTAGGGCACATTTTTACAAAGATGAAGCTATTCTGTACTCTCGACAAATTTCGTGCAAGTGACCCATAAGGGAGGATGCAGGCCTGTTGGTGAAATTGTGAGTTGGTTTGACTTTCTGGAAAGGTCTTTGGCCTAATGCTAGAAAGGTCACTAGGTTGTGGGTACTCTCTGGGCGGCACCTCTACAGGGCACATGATCCCAGGAGATCAAAGAAAAGTCAGAATCCCCCGTATCAAGTCAGTATTTATATAAATACTTTGCTTTGGTAATAAAATCTGAAAATAAAATGGGTGACCACAAATTGGAAAGTAGTTGAACAGATTGTGGTAGATGAATATTATAGAATAATGTTGTGCCAGAAAAATGGGCACGGAACACTGATGATAGGTCTGATTGGTTTGGTTTTTTTTAACTATATTCCTTTGTCACAAGAGAGTTTTAGGGGAAGGGAATGGGAAAGCAATGGTGAAAAGAATAATAAAGTTTTAGTAAAAATAATAATGCACCTAGACTTTTTTTTGTTGCTGACTACTTAAAAAAGTATGTTAGTGGAACACAAAAGTCCATAATGTTTGGAATAATAACTCAATTTTATATAGATGGCATTTTAAAGAGTTACAGAGTATATTTCTCCAATAACCTTCTGAGCATTATCCTCATTTTATAGATGAGGGAATTCCATCTTCATACAGTTTGTACATTGTGTATCACCATGATGGACCAGTATGTACAAGGCAAAGGACATTGCTTATAGCAGTGAAGAAAGGGAGAAAGAACTGGGTTTGTACAGGCAGAGGACATGTGCTTGGATCAGTCTGCTATGAAGCATTTACAGAACTCCTGCTGTGTTCCTGTCGCTGCTTGTCACTTGGACCTGTGTCTCATCCAGACTTTTCCATTTCTGTGACAGGCATCATCATTCTCTCAGAAACCTGGTTAGAAGCCATCTACTCTTGCCGAGTGTCCCCCGTTACTCCCCAGGCTATGTCTCTTGGACCTCTGGGAATCTCTCACCTCCATCTCTTCCTTCCTATTTATTCTGCCATCCCCCTATTTCCAGCCCTGAGTCCTTTCAGCCTGACTCTTTCAGTGGCTTCCTAACAAGACTCTGCCTGTGGTTTTTTCCTTTTAGCTGCTGCCCTATATGAGTAAAAGATTAATTTTCCTAGTGCATTGATATTCCATATCAGTGATTTAAAAAAAACAAACTCAAGTGTTTCTTGCCAACCAAGTAAAATATACTTACCTTAGCCTGGCATTCAAGTCCCATCCATAGTGTGGCACCTACCTACTTTTCTAGGTTTATTTCACAGTGTAGAAGGTATTTTGCAAACTCAAGTGCTATATTCAATTCAACAAGCACTTATTTAGCACCTCAAGCTGTCATTACTCCCACTCATGTACTCTACATTGTAGCGAGAGTGGACTGTTTGCTGTCCCCAAATGAATCACTTTGTCATTATTTCCATACTCATTCCCTGCCCCCCCCACAAACTCTCTCCTCTTTGCTACTTCTCCATTACCTTCTGCACCACCGTCATCCTCCCGTTACCCAGACTTGCAACCTAGATGTTCACTTCAGTTCCTCCCGTCCTCTTTCCTCCTTATCCAGTCTGTTTCCGGGTTTTGTAGATGACACCTTCATGTTTCTCACATGCTTCTGCCTCTCCTCTGATGTTACCACCAATAGTCTTATGCTTGAACTATCACAAGAGTTTACTGGTTGGTCTCCCTGTCTCACGTCTCTTCCCACAGTACTGCACCCTGCACTCAGTTGTCAGAGTGATCTTCCTAAAGCGAAAGTGTGACCCTGTAATGAAACGTTCCGTGTACCCCTCAAGCCCTGTCCTCATTAAAATCCGACTTCAGGATGCTGTTTGGCATCTAAAGCCCTTCATAACACACACACACTCTCTCTCTCTCTCTCTCTCTCTCTCTCTCTCTCTCTCTCTCTCTCTCTCTCTCTCTCTCTCTCTCACTCACTCTTTCATTCTCTCTCTGTCTCTCACTCTCATGTCCTCTGCAGGCCGGTGTCACTGGCCTCCTTGCTCTGCCTTGCTCAAGATGCTCCGTCCCTTTTGCAGGAAGCCTTTCCTGATCCCAGTCCTTCCCCTCTCTTGACTGTCCCCAGTCTGCCCCGTGTGTCTTCTTGGAACATAGTTGTTCCCAGGTGTCTCGCTTATTTGACTGAGCTTCTTGAGGGCAGGGACTGTTGCCTTTTTTTTGATCCCCAGTACTTACCTGTCACACTTAGAATATCCTTTTCCTTCCAGCCTGTGTTTTGAAGTGGAAGCTCATCTTTTAATTGCAGAGTCAAAAGTCACTTACTCCATGAAGCCTTCCTCGATCTCTACTCCTTGCTCTGAAGTTAAAAGTGATTTTTTTTTCTCTGTTAGTCTCAATAGTGTTTACCTGTATTTTGATTTATAGTACCTTGCATACATGTTATCTTCTCAGCTAGGTGGGGATTAGAGCTCCTTAATGGTAATAATCATCTTATTTATCTCTGCAACTCTCCTGTGATAGAACCTCTTTTTTTTTTTCCTAAGTTGGATTGGAGCTACCATCATACATAGTGCCAGTTGGTAATTTAAAGTGGTTGTTTCAGATCTGGTCTCTTAAGGTTGACTTTGTCTATTACTTTTTACCATCTTATTGAAGAAGGTATTCATGAAGTACTGTCTTGAACCTTCTGCACATGGGGCCCCAATCTGCCATCAGGAACTTGATTTCTTCTTATATCCATTCCCTGCCTCCTCCCAGGGAGCCAACTCTTATGACAAGAATTTAAGAAAAAGTAAAACAAACTGATCATACATTGAAAGAAAAAATGGTATGAGAATCAGTCAGCCCAGCAGTTTTCCCATTTATGTCCTTCACCAGAGCCCTGGGAGACAACAGATAAACCGGCCAAGGAGTGCCCTCCCCCCCCTTTCATTTCTTGATCTTCAGCCGCATTTTGCTACATGATTTTTAAATTGTTGGTCTTTGCTATCTTTTCACCCTCTGTTAGCGTTCTTTAACGAGTTTCTGTTACTCCATCCTCAGACAGAGCTCCTACAAGAAGTCTTTCCAACTTTGATGATACTTCCAGGTTATCTTGAAACCTTGCTGACATGACTTTTAAGAATCTAGGCTGACCTCCGTGCTGTGAGATAATATTGGAACTTAATGTGAAAAAGTAAAAACTCAAACCCCTATACACAGTGAAAAAAATCTCAGAACTTTAATCATTCTTCTGACTACTTTGAGAAAATACAAAATCCATCCTATGAACTCCTTAGCCCGACTGCTGCTACATCCTAAAACCTTAATGAAGATAATGCAGCTGGTGTGACAAACCATCAAGAGAGTGTCAAAGTTTTTAATTTTAAAAATTATCAAAAAACTTTGGCTGTGGAATATTGGATATGGACGTGGAAGTTTGCTGCCTGCGCTCGCAGCACTAACCAAAACATGGGAGCATTAAATGTGGGCCAGGCAGAAATTTGAAGCATTCATGTTTATTGCATGGACGCCGATCAAATCTTAAGCATCTGAGGGTGCAAGGTTATGTACTATAGCTAAAGCATTTACAGCATACATTTCTCATGGGAAATTTCACACAGTTTATTACATGAGGCACCTAGCTTGCAACCTTTAGGAGGCCCTTCCTTTGGGACACTTCCCTGCTTACTTATCTCATGCGTCACTACTTTATCTGTATCACTCAAGCAGCCAGGGTTTCAGGAACGGTCAGAATGTTCCAAGCCTCCCTTGCACAGAGGGTGGGGAGTCAACATTCTGAGATACTGGGCCCAAGCAGGTGGAAACAGGCTCAAGGGGGTCCTTAGCCTGGATTTGTGCCCATGGCAGACCCCTCAGAGCTAACCCTCGACAGCACCCTCTACAGAAGTTGTATCAAACTTTCTTTGCCCTACACCCAAGAACCCTGAGTGTACTACACTTAAAACCATTAGCTTAGCCAGTGCTGTTACTTTTTCTGTTAATATGTAAAATAAAGAATAACTTTGTCAGGAGCTACATTTCTTTACACTTACCTTGACAAGGCTTTAAAATTTATTTTGGATCCTGTTGTGCCTGACACATTTGCTTAACTAACCTATTCTACTTAAACACAATTTATCCCCCTTTTTTCACCTTAGACTGCTATTTTGGATTCTGGGGGGCAGAACATTTTGTTTCCAGTCCTTTGGCATTTAAGAACCCAAGAACTCCTCTTAAACCATGGTAGTTTCATTTTTGAACCAGCTCCACGTCCTCATCTTTGTGTGTGATTCATTTCTGATTTTGAAACAATAGAAAAATAAAAGCATTAGGTAAACACTTATGTGAATTTCTTAAACATAGTTGTGTCCGTATTCTTCCTAAGACATCTGAAACTCAGAACAAGTTTTTTTTCCTTCTTTTCCCCAGCCTGCACCTTACTAGAGCCTTACTAGACTACTTTAAAGAGTGTCTTGTTTTATCTACTAAGTTTCTTAAGTTGCCTAGAAATCATTTTAATGTCATTTAAACAACAGCAACAATTAGATTGATGCCAGAGCTACTCTGGACTTAAAATGTCTCTGGGACTTAAATATCTGGTAAAAGCATGTAAATCATAAAATGTATCATTAAGCTGAATGCAGCGGCCTTCCTGTGCACAGCAGATTATCAGCTGAGTGGGATTGTTTCTTCTCTTTTATAATTTTATACTGAGTGTGAACATGTGGAGGGGGAAAGGCAAAATGGCTGAGGAAACGAAAGTTGGAGTTTCTGAGCATGTCGATTGGCTAAATTGCATGCCAATCGCATAACAAATCACGGACAGACCTCCTCAACTTAAGACTGGACCCCAGATACAGAGAGAGCAGACTTTTCTACATTGAAAACAATTTAACCAAATAAGATCAATTAATTAAAAGAAAACAATTAACCAAGATACAAAATTAGGTAATCTGATTTTTAATTAGAGGGAAGATTAAGGGACTTTCCAAGCTGGAGAGGGAGAGTGGAGAGAGGTACAGTTCCTTAAAATTGGGAAAAAAAAGATGTTTTGATAATGACCATTAACTGTTCTTTTAATCAGAATTTTTCCCCCGTGTCAAATGTTACATATGCATTGCTGCCAGTAAGTGTCCTTGAATTCTCTCTTCTCTCTAGAGATGCCCTCAAACTTGTGCAGCTAAAAAAATCAGGCAAACTTGCTGAATCAAGACCTCCAGCACCTCCCATTGTGACTGATGTGCCTTCGCTTCCTCAGGCAGCTCCTGCCGTGCCTTCGCCTCCTCAGGCAGCTCCCGGGCCACCATCTTATCCAAGGCCAATGATTCCACCAGTGTCCACTCCAGGGCAGCCTCATGCAGCGGTAATATCTTCCGTGCAGATTCTGCATTTTCAGAAATGAGGTGCCATGAAGAATTAAAAACCAAACAGAAATATTACAAAATGCATATTAACTATGTTGCCATGTTTCTTAAGCATTAATTATAAAGAAAACAGTTTTTTTTTTAATCCTCAGCTATTTTCTGCATAGAAAATGGCACACTGAATTGTAATCTTGTTTGACACAGAAATTTCAGTGTTCAGTACAAAAGAGGTACTCTTAGTGTATGGTACCTTCTGGGCTTTCCTCTGTTAATTTCCCTCGTCTAGTCATCTTCTAGCACAGTTCTTACTCCTTGTCACAGGAAGGTGTAAACCACCACATTACATCAAGTATGCCCCTTTTTTGATGGATTGGAATGTATGTCAAAAAGGCATAGGATCCTACTTATATTGAGAAATGGGAATGAAGAAGCTGGAATGCCAGATCTCTACATTATGATTTTATTAGTTTTTTTTTTTTTAAACAATCGGGGTTAAGTAACTTGCTCAAGGTTACACAGCCAGTTATTTCTGGGTGTGGTGCTGAGTATCTGAGCCCAGATTTGATCCAGGTCATCCCGACACTGGAGCTGGTGCTCTTACTCGCTGAGCCACCTGGCCGCCCCTAAGCAATTGGGGTTAAGTAACTTGCTCAAGGTTACACGGCCAGGTGTTTCTGGGAGGGTGCTAAGTGTCTGGGCCCGGGATCCGATCTCCAGGTCATCTTGACACTGGAGCCGGTTCTCTTACTTGCTGTGCTACCTGGCCGCCCCATTTTGTTAGTTTTTTTGAGAGTTTCAGAAAAATCAGATCTCTCTTTTTAAAAGCAGATTTTTTAGAATTTTCCAGATAAATAAAATTGATTTGGAAATTAACTGATGCTTTGAAATATCTGTATTATAGCAGAAAAGTAAGAGTTGACTGTATTTGGCTTATTTTATTTCTTTTCTATTGTGTAATATTAGAAAAAAATTATTTTACGCTCAGCTTATTTACTCAGTATAGAGCTGCCAAAGGGAAATATCTAATAGTATAGATTTGAATGTAATTTCTTTGTAATCTTAAGTCCAATAACACAAAACTAACTTCTCACAAGTTTAACTTTACTTGTTAGCTGTTCTGGTCATGCTAGTACCGTAGGTAAGATGAAAGTAATTTTCTCTTTATTTTTTTTATTAATTTTTTTTATTAATCTACTGTATATCTTTCTATTTCTTCTCATAGAAACAAGAGGTTGCTTCATTCCTCTTAAATGGTCTACTTTCTGCATTAATTTTCAATTAGTGTTATAAGTTGAGGTAACTGGGACAGGCCCCAGTTGGGTAGTCACCCGTGGTTTAACAGCTAGATCACTATTTCTTTTTAGGGCACATTCACTGAAATCCCTGCCAGCAATGTTAGAAGAGTAATTGCCAAGAGGCTTACAGAATCTAAAAGTACTGTCCCTCACGCCTACGCTACTGCCGACTGCAACCTGGGAGCTGTCCTAAAGCTCAGGCAGAGTCTCGTCAAAGGTTAGTGAAGTGCCTTTGGTAATGCAGGGCGCATGTCATTTGTGAAGCTCAGACTCTCCGTCATGTGCACACCAACAGCCTTAACATTTAAAGACGATGGGAAGGCATCAGGGCTGGCACAAGAAGTGGCAGCCGCGGCTCAGTGACTCTCCTCGAGTCAGAGGTGATGAATGTCAGGGCAGTATTTGAATTCATGTCCACTGACTCCCAAGTCAGTGCTCTTTCCATTGTGCCAGGTGATGGGATTATATGTATATCAAAGTTAAGAAAGTGAAGTTGTACAACATTTCATCTCACTTAAAGAAAGAAATCCATCAAATCCTTGGATTCTAGAGAAAGGAACTTATCCTGGTTATGTAACCTCTAAATCACTTGGTGCTTTCTCCTTCTCTCTCATTTATCCTCTTTCTTTCTCTCCCATGATATAACAGTAGTAATATTAAAAAAATCAATTCAACACACATTAAGCTCCTATGGATTATCTGTTTTTCCAGGGAATTCAAAGATAATGAGAATTAAAACCAGACTGAACAAAATTTAATCCTTTTCTATTCAGAAGACGATTCGTTGTCATAATTAGGAGCATCAATTTTTTTTTAACAGTTTTTGCCTCAGAATATGTTGTCTTTTCATTGTAACCTTCAGACCACCCCAGCTCTCTCCTCCTGCTCCCTTGCACATTTGTCATGCTCCATTTTACCATAATTATTTGAAATATATTTTTTAGTAAGGAGCAAGACAAAGGGTGCAAAAATTCTCTCAGTTTTAGGTAATCTGGAGACATTAATTTGTTATTATTAACTGATTATTTAGACATTAATTTATCTCCTGGTACTCTAAATAAAAAATAAAAATGAGGAACAATATGACCTGTTAAAATAAGTTATTGACACTGAAAAATGGGAAATGGATGGAAGGAAAGATGACAGTGATTTTTAATAATTTTATAAGGAAACTTAAGTGTAAATTAATTGCCATGAGTCTCAAAGTGACAAAAATCTTTCTGAGTAAAAACCCTCCTGAGTCAAAAAAAAAATGCTTGACTTACTTGCCTCGTGGAGAAATATAGGCAGCCAAGGGCCACACCTATTTAAAATGCTAATTATGAAAATTACTAAAAACAATATTTCCAGGAAAACATGGTGAAAGGTGATACTGGATCAGCTTGTGAGACTATATATACACAATAAGCAGGGACTGGGAGACTTGAGTTTAAGGAAATCCCAGCAAGGTCCCAGGTAAAGTTGGCCTAACCCAGCCATGCCTGTCCTTCCTGAGTTTGCCAGGGGGACTACTGAACATGCTAGAGGCCTTGCTCTGTTTCTCCCTACATTGCAGAGGTACAGTGGAGCTCACAGCGTCCATCCACAGAACCTTTCTCTTGTCTCATGGCCAGCCTCTGCTCTTTTCCAGTTTTACATTTCTTTGTTGACATCCTATATTCCACTTCCCCTCCACAACTCCTTACTTATAAATTTTCCTTTTGGGGATGAAATAGAGTACTGATGAAAAGCTCTGAATAGGTAGTTTTCCAAAGAAGAATTTGCAAGCCACTAGCCATGTTATGAAGAAAGGGTACTATAAGCCACTGAGAATAGAAATGCAAATGAAAACAGCTGTTTTCACCTTGGACTGGCAAAGGTGATAGAAGAGGAAAACAGACGTTGGAGAGGCTCTGATGAGACAGACACACTAATGGCCTCTGGGCAGAACTATGACTTGGTCAAACTGTTCTAAAACATCTCGAAAGTATACAGATTATTTAACCCATTGATAGCACTACTAGGTATGTAACTCTCAAAAAGTCAAAGAAAGGTCAAATAGAAGCAAAATAGAAAAATACTTGTAATTTTGTGAGAATTTAATTTCTCACTGTGCAATAATACTCCATTGGAAATAAGAATTCGTAGAAACTTGGAAATACCTGTTTGAACTGATACAGAGCAAATTGAGCAGAACTAGGAGAGGAATGTACTTGACCTCAATAATGACCTCAAAAAGCATCATTGGAAGACATCAGAGGTGTATATACTGGAGGTCATTGGAGTCACAGGCCACCCTGCTGAAGCACATCATGCCCACGTCCTCTGTCCATCCCACAGTACTGTGGTCCCTCACATGCTCCCCTGATGCTGGCCCTCTTGCACCTCAGCTCCTCTTCACAGAATAATGCCAACATAGCTGTGCTGGCAGCTTCCAGAGGAATTGAACAGCCCATTCCCACTTCTGAAAAACAGCACTTTGGGGAGTCACCTATCCCTCTGTGACATGGCTCACGCTTCTTGTGTAGCAGCTGATCTGAGCCATATTGCTTGAAAGTCTGTGATGTCGTCGTGATTCCTGCAGGAGCCCCAGGAATCCAGAAATGACTCGTGGTGACCTGTTCAACAGCAACACTACAGTTGTTGCTGCACTGGCTGCTGCCTGTGCCAGGCATTGCCTGGGAGCCATGATCTTTCTTCTTGCAAACCTGGTCGACTCTATTATATATCCCCATCACATCTGGAGTGTTAAAGAAGCAGGGTGTGTTCGACCCTGTGGGACAACAGTGTTGGGTATCAGCAGAACAAGTGCTTTTCTTGTAGAACTAAAGGGCTTACATCCAGGTCGAGTCAGTGTCCCTGTCATTGGTGGCTGTGCAGGGATGACTGTCGTCTTCTGATTTTTCAGTGCACGCCCACAGTGGAATTTCTGGGAGATCAGCTGAAAACCGCGACGGGGAGGATCCTAGAAACTAGCGCAGGCTGGCAAAACTTGAGCTGGGCATGTTCTGCTCCCTTATCAGTGACCTGTGCTGGTACCAGATTCGTTGTCTTTATTGTGGACGCAGTAACTGGAAAGCAGGGCGTCGTGGAATGCTGCTGTGTCAGATCAGAGAATCACTCCTGTTCCCCCTCCCTCCCCCTCCCGCCATGCTGCTTGGAGAAAAAGGGCATCAGGAAGAACCTGTGTGTTGGCAAGTTCTCTTCTTCTGACGAGGTGGTTGCGGAGGCCATTCTAGACCTGAAAGCTTCCATCAAGAAAGAAGAGGATTTTGTGAAGAACATGAAATGAAAAAACTGTAATGTGAAAGGAGGAATCCTTCCATCCAGGCACTGTGTCATTGTAAAGATAATATGCTGTGTGTCCTCTTTGAGAAGATGAATTTATTAGTGTATTGTCACTCCTCCAATTGTTAGCTGCTATGTTGGAGTATCAGTAACACAGTCATCTGTTTTTTAAAAACTCATCAAAAGTCTGATCGATGGTGACTCGTGTTTTAGTAACGCGTCCTTCCCTGTCTGAGTGGACGAGAGCCTACACAGCTTTGGCCTTCGGTGTGTTGCTGTAGAACAGGTGGAGGCCCAGAACCAAGCAGAACAGAGAGTGGGCTGGATCGCCTTTAGGAAATTATGGAGATCTTGAATGACCCCAGACTTCTCTCAGAAGCATGGGTGTAGAGCATACCTTCAGGAGAATTGAAAGTGAAAATCCCAGAGAAGGCAACTGCAGAAGGACACATGGTGGACGGGACCGGCCATCACCCCTCAGCTAGAACGAACTTTTAAAAATTCATCAGTGAAGTGCATGACGGGAAAAAGGTGAGCTGGCCCCAAGGCAAGTGCAAGGTAGGGCAGATGGGCAGCCTGGTGCCGTCTGCTGACTTGAATATGTCAGAAGAGTGGCAGGAAGCCCAGCAGCCCAGGAGGGGCAGGCATGGATGGGCAGTGTGCAGTGGCCTGGGGGGCCTCCAGATGGAGGGGATCTCAGGCCCGGCGGAGGATCCTCCTCGGGTGTTTCCGGGAACTCTGGAATGTGGGCCTGAGAAGCTGTTCTTCTCAGAAGACATTGCATTTGACACAAAATTATCTTAGGACATCACTAATGTCCCTCAGATTCATTTGCATTTGCCCAGACTAAGTTTTTATTTATTTATTTTTTTTTTTATTAAAGCAGTCGGGGTTAAGTAACTTGCTCAAGGTTACACAGCCAGTTATTTCTGGGTGTGGTTCTGAGTGTCTGAGCCCGGGATTTGATCTCCAGGTCATCCCAACATTGGAGCCGGTGCTCTTACTCGCTGAGCCACCTGGCCACCCCCTGAGTAAGTTTTTAACCTAGATGAGTTTACTCTTTGACATTTTTTTAAAAAATAGCATCATTTATGTCAGTACTTTCCATGTAAAGGACTAATCGTCTTCAAGGAATGCTCTGTAGTCATTTGTTCAGTTTAATTTGACAAATCTTTGTAAAACTATTGGTGTGTTGTTTTATTTTATTAATAAAAGTCTGGTCGCTTTGCTCTGTTCAGTTGCAAATGTTCTCTATCTACTCAGGTGTGAGGAGCCTGTGGCCTTCAGGCCACACATGGATTCAGTCCAGAGGCTGTACTTAAGGACCTAGAAGGCCACAGGTTCCCCACACCTGTCTTAAGTATTTTGCATGCAGTGCCTGGGGCTGCTATCTCAGAATATTCATGGGCTTCCTTTTTTAAAATTTAGTTTCTTTATGAAATCCTTTTGTTGTTTGTAAAGCAAAAACAGATTCCAGAAATGTATTTTTGTTCCTAACTTCCCATAAGTAAAAGGTTATATAAATAAATGGGAACTACTGAACACTGGCTGAAGAGGTTTTATGAATGTCTTTTGTGTAATAACCAAACAAAGCCAGCCTCGGCATCTCAGTGTCTTAAAGCAGTTATAAAACTCGTGGCTGTGTTATTTACTCTGAGAATGTTTGAGGACTGCAAGGGGATTTTTGAGTGGGTATGGAAAGAAGCGGCTCTCTTTTTTCTACAAGATTAGACTTCATTTTGACTGTATCAGATCCTTCCTTTCTGATTGTTCACTTTCTTTGAAACTGTCTTTAAAAAAAAAATAAGGCTGTTGAAGGGCTTGTGTTTTAGTATAAAAGGAGGGAGTTGGGCTGGGAAATAGAAGCTTTCACACCTTATGGGAAAACTGAATCAAAGATCACAGAACGTGTAACCTTGAAAGAGGAAGAAAAGGAGAGCCGTTCTTGATCCAGTCAGGCTGCCCTGTGCCCTCCCCTCGGGTTTCCTGGGTGCCACCATGGCAGTGGGAACCAAGTGTAGCAGGCTGGTGGTGAGCTAAAGACTCTTCTGAGAGCTGCTCACAGGGGGTGCACCTGCGGAGCATGGCAGCTCTGTGACTCAGTTGACTTCCCGTGATCACATCACTCATCCATGTCAGGGCTAGGACTCCAGGGCCTGACAGCAAATCCTCTGCCCCTCGCTGCACACCTTGTTTGTTTGACCGAGAGCCATCTCCCTGGCCTCTCTTGGCATATCCACGAAGCTGATCTGTGTGATCCTTTTGGCCAAGGGGGCTCTGCTCCTCAAGTGCAGTAACCTAGGTCAGAGGTGACAAATTTCCTTGTTAGAGGGTAGAGAAATGAATTGGAAATATGTGGATGCCTTCCATTCCTGAATTTGTTCTACTTAGGTGACCTTCTATAAATAGATAAATGATGTTTCTGCTCTGCAGTGGGGCTGTGTACTTCTTACATGAGTTTTAGATACAAAGCATTCTATTCTTCACCTAACTTAATTCACATAACTTTATGTAAATAGAGAAAGCTGTGTATTTTTAGGATACAATAGATCTCTCTATTTTGCAGAGGTGACAATCAGAGGGAAGGATTTAAAGGGAAATATAGGTGCAGTAGAAAAAAAGCAGAGGGTGGTTTGAAGCCTTCACATTCCAATTTGTAAACAATCTGTATAATCATGCCAACTTGAATATAACATTTCCTTGTCTCTGGGAAAAATTTTCTTGTCTAGTTTGCTTGTACTACAGACTTATGGCATTGTGGAGAGTGATCTTTGTTGTAAGCTTTCACTGTGTGTCAGGTGCTCTGATTCAGAACCTCACAAAGGCCTTTGCTTAACCATACCTCATGTGGCAGCTGTTAATGCCTGGTAGCAGTGGACTTCCCTACAGACTTGGTATCTGCTGCAGAATTGAGTTCTAGCATTATTGTTCCATTCTCACCAGTAGCTAGGATAATCAAGACCTAGGTTAAACTTTTTATAAGTAGGTTTTGGAGCAGGGACCTTCCAGGTCACTGATGAGGTCAGCCTGACAAGCTGCTAACATTTCTGAGAACCAGATGTAAACCTGTTGGAATCATTGCAGAAATGTAACCCATGAAATGGGGGCTTGTCAAAAGTGTCTCCTCTGTCTTTTTTTTCCTGAATTTTACTCACAAAGTGTTATTGTGGCTAGGGAAAACTTGCTAAGAGTTCTTCATTATCCAATTTCAAAAAACCATCATTCATTTTATATACTACTTTAAGAGGTATAGTCATAGATTAAGTAACTTTTGAGGTTCTTTCCAGCCCTGAAGCTATGTTCCCTTTGAATGAAGGGGAGACCGCCATCTACCAAGGTAGTTTATTCTATGAATGTTTGTTTCTTTTTCCATATGGCTTTGAAGTATTATTAGAAATTATTTTGGAAATTCTCATATTTTCCAGGACTTAGGGAATCTTCCAGAAATAACTATGTACAGTGTACCTTAGGTTGTTGTAGAAATTATAAGATTTTAGTGATATAACTTCACTTTAAGATGACAATTTCCTTTAAGATTAATGGTGGCTATTTATTTTCTGCTGTTGTAGGAGTAGAATTTTTGTGCTTATCATCTCTAATAGTCTATATTCCCAATAACCATTTCTTAGGTTCTCTAAAATTTGAATTTGTTCATTTTTTTTTTTAAAAGTGAATCTTTGCTTCATTCACAAATATTTTCTTAGACATGTAATGGGTGGGATTTTTGGATTGATAGTTTTGGGGAAATTGGAAAAAGGAACTTATTGTTAGGAAATTTGCCTGGGAAGTCGTTATTGTTTCTGTGCAGATGTACCAAGAAGTTAATAGGGTGAGCCTTTACATAAGTCCTGGCCACATAAAAATTTTGTGATAGATTGTGTGTAAGTGATAGAAAGACTTGGATCCAATAGAAATAATGAGGTTTTTTGTTGTTGTTTGTTTTTAAACTTTTATTATCAATTTCAAATTCTTTCCCTCCATCTACTCCTTCCCCTATCCATTGAGAAGGTTAAGAAATATGATGCCTATTGTACAAATAAAGTCATACAAAACATATTTTCCTATTAACCATATTCTGAAAGAAAAAGAGAAAAATATGGATCCATCTGCACTCTGAGTTCATCAGTTCTCCCTCTGAAGGTAGATAGCATTTTTTGTCATTATTCCTTTGGAATTGTCTTGGATCATTGTTCTGATAATAGCTCTAGCTTGGTCTTTCACGGTTAATTTAAGCTTATCAGCTGAGATATATTTCTGTTTGCCTTTTTTAAGCCAAAAGATTGTGGTTGTTTTCTATGAAGTGCTGGGTGAGGAAGCTTCTCTGCAGCACCTAGTCTTAGAGAGTTGTTTGATGAAACACTAGTGGGTTAAATGACCTGCCCAGGGCCACACAAGAGGGGACTTGAAGCCAGGTCTGATTCCAGAGCCTTCTGTTGACTGTGCCCCATAACAGTTAGCAGGTACTGTACTGGTTGTGGCACAGGGTAGCTTCCTGAGAATTCATGCTGTCTTGGTTAAAAAGCTCCTGCATACCTTTGGGAAGGTGATACCTTGGGAAGGTCATTGTGGGTCCTCTGGGAGCACCTAATGGAAGATCTTGTGCGTTCCCTATGGTCGCCTGCCCCCCCATGGAAAACAGGGTGTCCAGTGGGGCCCAGAGTCGGCAGAATGAAGCTTTCCAAGGTACAGTCGACAATGAGCTGCACTTCGGTCATTGCTTAGATGTTGGACTTTTCCTAGACTTTCCCAATTTTTGCCTTTAAGTCTTGCCTTGTTTGCCATCCTCTTTCCCACTGGGAAAAGGAAAGACAAAGCCTGTACAGGTGAGTGGGGATCCGTTTTTATGATTGTTTTCATATGGACCTGAACAAAAAACCTTTCCAGGAGATGTTCTGTTCACCAGAAGGACCTCAGTGTTTCACCATAAAATTAGAAAAACACCCTCCTCTTCCTTGCACCAGGACCTTTGTCAGGGTTGTTTCCTCTCTTCAGACATTGTTCTCTTCCCTGATTTGTTTCGTAGTTAAGACTTGGAGTGGTCTGAGCTCAGTGGTCAACTAGTCCTTCAGGACCCTGCTTAGAGATGCAGGACTTCTTGTCTTTGATGGAAGCAGCTGAAAGAATTTAGTCACATGTGTGCTTGCTGAGCCCTTAATTTTTTTTCCCTGTAAGTGATAGCTTAATATTAATTTGCATCCTGGGAAGTCGTATTCTGTTCATTTTCATCACCTTTTATGGAATTTCTATTTCTATCAAGTACAGTCCATCAGAATACAGGAAAACAATTTATAATTGCCAAGTTGAGAGACATAATTGTATTACTTTTAAGGTTGTGAGCAGTAGTCTTGATCTTAATATTCTTTTTTTTTTTCAGATGATATTAAAGTATCAGTAAATGATTTTATTATCAAGGCGATAGCTGTAGCCCTTAAAGTAAGTAACAAAGCCCAGACACCTGGGATTTATCTGTTGGCTTCATTTCTGGGGAGTGGGCTTTGTGTAGCCTGTATACAGTATACACATGTGTGTAATGAAGTTTGCCTTCACAGGGCTTTGTTTGGGAAGTTGGAAGTTATAGTTACTAATCTCTTAAATGTCATAGCTTCAAGGAACCAGCCCCGAGGAGGAGGTGGTCCAGGGTCACACAGGCCCTAGAGCTGGGACTAGAAGCCTCTGTCCAGTGCTTTTTAGACTGATTCAAACTTTACACTTTTGGATTTTTAAAAATTGTTTCCTGAAGGAATACAGTCTATTATGTGGGTACCTGTATGATCTTCCAAAAAAGTTCTCCAGAAATTCTTGAGTACATATGTGTCTTCATCTTTTACTAGCAACATAAAGAGATTAAATTTGGGACCAACATAGTCTAGTAGATGTTGCTTTCAGTTTTAGTACTTTACAACACTGTTTGTATTTTGCCAAAAGTACATATTTTTCCTGCAGCGGTTTGAAAACTGTCTATTTAAAGACTAGAAATATCTCCTAAGAACTTGTAGATGGGGGCAGGTAAGTGGCACAGTGAATAGAGCACCGGAGTCAGGAGGACCTGAGTTCAAATCTGGACTCAGACACTTGACACACTGACTAGCCGTGTGACTTTGGGGCAAATCACTTAACCCTAATTGCCCTCCAAAAAGCAAAAAAAACCCAAAAACTTGTAGATGGACTTTAAAAAAAATTAACCTGTTTCTAAATGCTTTTAACCATTATGGGGGCAATAATTACTCCTCAAATTACCCAACAGGGCACAGTATAAATTAATGGCCTAGAATTGGAATGTAATCATTCCTTAGCTAGTTCTGAGGAACATTAAAAAAAAAACACATAAAGCCTATTCCATTTGCCTTTTTGGTTTTCTGGGAATTGTCTTCCTTTTCAACCAATAGAACAAAAGTATATCTTACGAGTATTTTTAAAAACAACTGCTAATTAGTAACTACTTAAATCCAATATGGAAAATCTTATTCTTGCACCTATACTTTTCTTGCCAACAATCAGCATTTTCTTTCTCAGAGATCCAGTTATGAACTTTAAGTATCTAGTCCTTATTTTTAAGGAACATTTATTATAACCATCTTATGCATTTAAGTTAATAGTACTATTAACAATGCTGTGTAGAAAAATGCTTTTTTTACTTTTATGCCTTTTGGATATTTTGTATCAGAAGTAATTCCTTATTTGTAGCCTAATTTTCTTGGTTTCAAACAGTTTTAACTTGGCTTAAAGTTCCCAATAATGCAATAAATAGAGTTCTCAAAATAAATCTAAATGCAAGACAGTACAATTCTTTTGCCACCTTCCCCCCCCTGGAAAAAGAAGTGAAGGTTTTATAATTTAGAAATGTTTCTACGAAGATTTAACTGCATAGTTCTTTTTTCTTATGTGTAGGTTTTAAACATGTAATTATACCCTTTGCTTGGGCTATAAATTATGAGACTGTAATAAATAGTTGTGCCATGTGATTATTTTTCTATTTCTTGCTTGATATTTTTATGCACCGTGGTGATATAAAAGTGATTGCAAATTGATTTCTTATTTGCTCTTTGAACCACTTTAGACTCCTTTGATCTTTTTACCTATGGCAGAAGTAAGATTATGTAGTAACTTTGGTTTAAATAGTTTTTTACTAAACTATTATGTATTGGGGATTATTATAATCCTAAATAAAAGGTCATTTAGTGAGTTACTGGTATAGCTAGGGGCAAAATTCAGGAGTCATAATTTTAAACCAATACATTACTTGTTATACTTAAGGTGTTCAAGTTTATAATGATTTTCTAATTAAATGTTTTCTAAAACCCACGTTTATAAATTTTATTCTAGAGCTCAGTAGGTGATATCTGTGTATAATAACTTAAGGGAATCTTAATATTTAAGCTCTGGCTCTCCTTTTTGACATATCTTTCTGTGTAGCCTAAGCAGGGGTTCTTTCTCTTCCCTTCTAAAAATTTGTATTCATGTGAAATCTGGTTAAAATAAACATCACTGTCAACCTTGAAGCCGAAAAGTCTCAAAGGGCCACCTAAAGCTTAAGGAGCACGTGGCAGGGGTGGGTGCCATTTGCCCTGGGTTAAGAGCATTGGACTTCCTGTCTTTGTGAGCATAAGCAGCTAGGAGTACTTCATCCACCCATGTTTAACCTGAAAAGGATCCTGAGATTTAGAACTGGCAGGAGTCTTTGAGATGGTCTTGTCCAATTCCTGTCTTTTACAGGTGACCTCTAGAACAGTGAACTGACATGCCTATCGTCCAGAGCTGAGGGTCAGACCTCGATCCCCTGACTCCATACCCATTGCTTTAGATGTGTGTTTGTGATATGGGATGATTTTGTATGTGATTCCAAAGGTTAACAGGCTGGGGGATTGAAAGGGATAGATAGAGCACCAGCCCTGGAGTCAGGGACCTGAGTGCAAATGTGGCTTCAGATACTAATTGGGTCACTTAACCCTGATTGCCTCCCCCCACCCCCACAAAAAAAAAAAAAAAGAAATTAAATAAAATGCACTCCTTTATTTTGGTCCTGCTGATGTGTTTCAGAGCAATACTGAAGAATCAAAGACCAGTGAAACATGATGTTAGGTTAGCATCACAGGGCCATCAGATTGTGTGAGGGGGGTATGTAGGGCAGAGTGAACATACCCAGTGCAGTAGTCTCAAAAGCACCCCCCTGCCCTAATGTTGAAGAAAGGGAGTTTGCACCAAAGCAAGTTGGTTTGGACCTAGGGCCCTCAGACTCCTAGAACATCCATGGAGACACTTCAGGGTGTTTGTGAACTTGAATGGGGAAAAACAATGGTATTTTTTTATTTAGTGTTTCTTCCTGTAGGCAACAAAAATGGTTTCACCACAGTGACAAAGGTGAAAAACCCATGATTTAGACAGACTGTCCCATTTCCACACTGTATTCCTTTAAAACCACAGGTTTTGGAGTGCCTAGGCTCTAGTGAATAGAGCACTGGCCCTGGAGTCAGGAGGCCATGAGTTCAAATCCGGCCCCAGATGCTTGACACGCTTACTAGCCGTGTGACTTTGGGCATGTCACTTAACCCCAGTTGCCCTCCAAAAAGCAAAAAAAAAAATAAAATAAAAACTACACTTTTTCACATCATTACAAACACACTATAAGATTCCTTGCTAGATCATATTCCTGTTCCCTTTCCAGGGCTCCGTCTTTTGGAGCAGCACATTGTCAGGGCTGATGCTTCTACACCATCGAACCATTTTGCCAGATTTTGAAAACGATAGACTTTCCAGCAGTGACGTGGATCAATGCTTTTAAAAGTCATTGTTTTCCTAGATGGTTTCCAACTGCCATGCACCAGCAGTATGCTTTTTTCTTTTATTTTTTTTAGTTTTCTTTAGTTAAACTTTACCTACATCAATTCATTTTCACGGACTAGGGAGACTTATTGTGCTTTCTGCATCCTACCTATGAGTTCTGCTTTATGAACATATAAAATTCACTTTTATAGCTTACCTTTACCATTTTATTCTGGTATTCTCCATCTTCCATTAAAAATGTGGGCTTTTTGTTCTTGCATGTCTGCCTAGTTGTAGGAGGAGGTTAGTAAAAGTGTTATCCCCATTTTAAAGGATGTTTGAGTCTCAAAGATGATGTGAATCAACCACAGTCATGCAGTCACACAGTGAAAATGCTGCCTCCTCTTTTCTTGTGTTCATGAGATATGTTTGTCTTTAAGTCAGGAGCCTCAGCCTGGGGTGGTTAATTACCATGGAGAATGTCTTCATGCATTTTAGGTCTTTCAGTCATTCCCTGCTGTCAAACTCTCCTCTGTTTAATCTTCTTCTTTTGTCTTCCAGCAAATGCCAGATGTGAATGTGAGCTGGGATGGAGAGGGCCCAAAGCAGTTGCCCTCCATTGACATCTCGGTCGCAGTGGCGACAGACAGAGGTCTCATTACCCCCATCATAAGAGATGCTGCTGCCAAGGGAATACAGGAGATTGCTCTTTCTGTAAAGGTATGCACAAAGCTTTCTTGCTGCTCCATCACATCAGCACAATGCTCTTCTGGTAATATGCACTCAGTGCCTTCCACCTTGGAGTGTAAGTCTGTGCTGCTAGATATCCTCGCACGTCCCCCGCCCCGTGAATCAGAGCTTGCTAGAACTCGGGGCCCTTGACTACAGAGAGAGTGGAAGTATAGGGGGAAGGCCTGGACCAGGGACCTCACTGATAGGGGAGCTTCCAGGGGAGGACGCCCCTCTCCCCATGCTGACCAGGACCTCCGCGTGTCTGGGCCCCTGAGAAGTGAACAAGAGACTTCCCAGGGTCTCCCCAGTGTGTCAGGCAGCACCCTAGCTCCAAGGCCAGCTCTTTATCCACCTCACCCTCTGGCTGCCTCCACTGAAATCCTAGAATTCTGCTGCTTTCTTTCAGGCTCCTAAGTAGCTCTGCTTCTCTCAGTCTGTTTTCATGATCGTCAGGGAAAGATGAGATCATTTACCTCTAAAGAAATTCCTTGTTGAGTCCATTTGATATGTCTGATCAAATCATGTGACTAGTACTCTTGCCCTAAGGTGGGAAAACATGTTTCTAGTTTGTCTTTCTCTGTCCTAATTTTCAGTGACTATTTCAAGTCTAAACCCATCTCCTTTCATTTGAGGTTTTAGATCCAAATACTTTTGTTAAGCAACAAGTATATATTTGTGATTTGTTTTGTTTGGCAGCAGTTCATGATGACATGTTGATAGTGGGAAGGGGAGATTAAGTTTAAAAAAATAACCTGTGGCTTCTTTTTGTTAATTAGTGAATATCTGTGGTATCCTGTTAATTCTGTTTATGATAAATTACAGTAAATTAAACTCCAGGCCTTTTAAACTATGATTGATAATTTTGCACTCCTCCACACCTCCCAAAATTTGGCCACCAGGTACATGATGTCTGTCAGGTTTGGTTGTAGACCAGTGTCCCTGACCTTATATCTTATGTCTGAGACACTTGGAAATGTCACTAATTTTCAGTGCAAAGAAAATGCAAGCCTATAGGAAAAGGAGCTGTTGCTGCTCTGCTAAATTTGGTGCTTTCTTTCATCTCCACCTTCTCAACATTTTAAGAAACCACCAAAAAATAAGCTTGAAATGATGTCTGGGATTCATAAACTTAATAAAATATAGAGCCAGAAAGTACTTGAGAGGTTGTCTGGTCCAGCCTCCTCACTTTACAGATTAGAAATGGAGGTTCAGAGAGAAAAGTGACCAAGGTCATGGCGGTCACAAATAACAAAGGCAGCTTTGAAATCGGGTCTCTAAGGTGGCTGCTGTTTCTCACAAGAACACATTTTGCATTCAAAACAGGAAATTGCTTTGCTTATGAACAACACTGAAACATCATGGGAAATAATAATATACAGAACACTGGAACAGGGAGGCAATTTGGCATAATTAAAGTAACACTGGACTGGAAATTAAAAAATGTGAATTGTCATCCTAGCTCTGCTAAAACAAAAAGAAAAAAAAAACATCAGAAAGTAATGTTGCCCTTAGGTTTTTAAATTCACTTCTTTAGTCTGGGAAATCATCTGTGCTCTACTTGGTTTTTATTTTTCCTAATTGTGTTTAAATTAAGAGATACATAGCACATCACAAAAAATTAACAATTTGACTTAATTAGCAAAATTGCATAAATTTTGTGGGCTGAATCTTTCAATTGGCAGTTAGAACTATCCAGAATACTTTTTGGTTCTGATATTTTATTTTATTCAAATTTGTTTGTTTAGGCTCTGGCAAAGAAAGCAAGAGATGGAAAATTGTTACCAGAAGAATACCAAGGAGGGTCTTTTAGGTAAAGTAGAAATGTTAATTGTAATCAATGTCAGATAGACCAGACCTAAGACTGACACACTTGGTATAGATTTGTTTTGTTTATTTGTCTAAATATCCTTATGTTCTTTCTATATTTAGGCTACAAAAGTATAGGAAGGAAACAATCTTCAGACTAGTTAAAATGTACCTTTCCAGCCCCTAGTCACAAGAAAAAGGCAGCTGAGTGTCTCAGTGGATAGAATGCTGGGCCTCGAATCAGGAAGATTCATCTTCCTGAGTTTAAATCTGGCCTCAGACTTAGCAGCTTTGTGACCCTGAGCAAGCCACTTCACCCTGATTGCCTTAGTTTCCTCATTTGTAAAATGAGCTGGAGAAGGAAATGGCAAAATGTTCCAGTATCTTTCTCCAGAAAACCCGAAATGGGATCACAAAGAGTCAGACACGACTGAAACAACTGAACAGCAACAGAAATCACAAGAAAGTTAAGAAGAGCCCATCAGTACTTACAAATGAATATGCTCTTTAAAGGAAACTCGTCCCCTTGAAGTAATATATTGGTTGCTAAATATCTATGATTTTTTAAAAAAAATTCAAATGCTGCAACATGCCGTATTTGTAAGGAATTAATACACATGCACACTAGGAACCAGTCTTCCTTGTTTTCTTCATTTCAGTCCAGCAAGAATATATTTTATCTTCTCTGCTTGGTGCTGGGGGAGGTAAAAAGTTTAGCTAAAATGTGATCCTTTCCCGCTTGGAGCTGAAAGACTATTTAGGGGTTACGTTAGATGTGCAAATAATCTTGAAAGATGTGCAGACAATTCTATGTGCTCATTTCTAATGGTGGCCTTTTTAGAAAAAATACTTTGGAGAAAAATGTTAACTCTTAAGTTTGTAAGACCTTATTTTTGCTATTATTGAGTTCACCAAAACTATTATGTTTATTTGGGCGTGTGTTTTTTAGTATCCAAAATTAATATTTACTTGAGAATTCAATAATGCATTCTTGATATATGGTTTGAAAGGTTGGTCCCTAAGGATTTTCCCACTCGTTGCCTTTGATTGTTCTCGTAGTGTTTCTAACTTGGGGATGTTTGGTATCGATGAGTTCCGAGCTGTGATCAATCCTCCTCAGTCCTGCATTTTGGCTGTGGGCCGATCCCGACCTGAACTCAGACTCGCTGAAGATGGGGAAGGGAATGCCACACTACAGCGGCAAGAGCTCATGACCGTCTCCATGTCCAGTGATGGCCGAGTGGTGGACGATGAGCTGGCTACCAAGTTTCTTGAACGTTTTAAAGCAAACCTAGAGAATCCTGTCCGACTCTTCTAGTCCTCAAAGTGACCAGCTGGCCGTGCAGGTGGTTGGTACAAAGAAAGGTTACAGTCTATAGGAATACAGTGGAATGTTTGGTATGAAATGGACAAATTATTTAATTTATTTGGAGTAAAGGACCTGGACTTTGTCCTCTTCGTTTCTTTTTAAAGGTAACCTATTTTAAAGACTAATCAGAGGAAGAGAACATCTCGTTATCTGGCTTCTTTTAAAACTTCTTTGGTGCTGCACAAAAGGGTTTCAACTAGATGTAACTTAAATTATATATTTAGAATGTCAGAGAGCCTGAGTATTCACAAAAGAAAACATTAGAAGACCGACACTAACTTTCTCACGTTGAAAACAGGGCCAGGCAGTTTGACAGCTGAGTTTCAGTTTTACAAGGGCTGCTCTGGCAATATTCCTAAATGATTTAACCCAGAGAGGAGCATTCCGACTGAGAACGAATCACTAGGCAATTAGGATTATATCTCTTGATGACTTGTGACCACAATGTCAGGTTATTTCTGTATATAAAGCCATACCTTTCCCAAGGTGGTTTCTATCAGTTTTATTGTTCTGTTGTTGACATTGATAACTGTGAGCTTCTTGAGAAAGAAAAAAAAAGAGATACATTTCTACTAAACAAAGACCAAAAAGGCATAAGATGTGTTTGAATGGTAAACCATAACCAGAATAACTTTACCTTCTGGTAGAAACTTAGAAACAATGAATGAATCTTTGAAAGTGCTTACTCTGATGCTAAGTCTCCATAAATTAAAATAAACCATAATCTCACTAAAAGTTTTTTTCTTAAAGATTCTTTACTTTAAACATTAAGTATTATTTTTTGTGTTTGAATTATTTTTGATTTAATTAGCAGTATATTTTTAGAAAATAAATACACATATAAAATGGAGGTTAGAAGTTGTTGGCGTCGTGAAATGGACCAGACGTTCTCCTTAAATACACCAGGACTACCCCCCTAGGCAAGAAAAAAAATGAAGAGGGCTCTCAGACTGTTTTTGTAGATGAGTATCACATTTGATAAGAATTATGGAATTGGAAGATTTTAACAAAACAGGACAGATTAGAAGAGCTCATTGAGGACTGTGCCCAGTGTACTAAGTTATCAGTATTAGGTCATTCACCATTTATGGCCAAGTTTCAAATACCTTCCAGTGATTGGCCAGAATGCCCTTACAAAATGCGTGTATTTTTAATGAGTTGCTGCTAGATTGTAACAAAGAAAAAAGGTCTCCAAAGATCTTGCTGTATTACCTTGATAGGGATCCCCAAAAGAACAGTTTATAGTATATCTCTTACAGTGTTTACCTTGCAGTAAGAGAGTTGTAAAAATATCCATTCACTTGGAATCTTAATGAGATTATGCCTGGTACCTAGATGGTAAGACTGGTAAGACAGGTCCCTGGCCCCCAGCACAGTGCATCTGGAGGGAGATGGACTCTCTTGTAAAAAGAATAAATTAAGATATTATAGAATATAAGGAGTGCACAAAAGAAAGGGAAGGACAAGATGCTTGGAAGTATTATTCTTTAGACATCTTTAATTTGTCAGAAACTGATAAATTTTGTAAAAACAATTTATGCTAGTTAGATTAATTCATTACTTTCAAAACAGTTTTCATTGAAATAACTTGTTTTTCCACTTCTTTGACCTGAGTAATCTGGGCTGCCAGCCATAGTCCTTGAGCACACTGGCCTGGAGCATGAGGGGAAGTCAGTTTTATTTTTTCATGAATTCAGTGACTTAGATAAGACACCTAACCCTGTCGTGCCTCAGTTTACTCTTACATGAAATGGGGACAATGCCCCTCACCTCCTCCTGATAGAGATGAGAATACATGAAATGGCATGGATAAGGACCTGTGTGAGTTACACCAATGAGAGGCTTTGTGTGACAGACAGTTTTTAATTACCTCCTAGAGATCCAGATAAAAGAGTTTCTTCGCTGTTAGAGCTGACACTACAGTTTTTGGTCAGATTCAGATCACTCGTCCACCTCTCATTCAGAATGTCATTGTCAATGTAGGCAGATCTTCTGTTGTAGGTACTTTTTGCAAGACAATGAGAATGAGCTTTTTTTCGATATCAGATTTGATTCTGTCTTGAAAATGAACCATTCTGTTGAAAGATAGGTGGTGCTGTGGATTAATATTCTGAAGAGTCTCGCAGATGCCGACCAACCTGGAAAACATCAGGCTCAATTTAGACAGGTTTTTCTCATTGTGCTTTGCCAGCTTGGCAGACTTAAGCTTAGGTGAGGTGAAGAAATGAAAGGACGAGGAGTTCACAGGTAAGGATTAACTACTTAAACACAGAACTGCTTGAGTAGAAAAGAATTCTCAGAAATACTGCAATTTGTTTGGAAATCTTTAAATTTGTGAAAAAAAACCCCAACCTTTCAGTAAAGTTGTTTTACTCGATTAAATATCATTTGTCTTGCAAGTTTCCGAATTTATTAGGATACAAGGGATTTGGTATGGTTAGATTTTCAGTGTCAAAAATGATTACATTCAATTAAAGTAATCAGCATTTATCATTATTGATGCCTGTCTCAGCAACCTTGTTCACTGCTATTCCTTACATAAAGTGGACAAATGCTGCTTTGTTAGCCCCTGAGTGAATGGGTAAATGGGAATTTCCAAGGTGGAATGCATTTGACCAGTATAGATTGAAGCACAATTGTATTTTCTTGATCTTGATGTTGTATATGATAGCATAAAATGGCAGTAAAGTATTAGCCAATCTGTAACTAGATAATTACTCATTTTAGCCTCACCTAAAATCAGGTACTGCCCCAGACCCAAAAAGCAGTTCTTTACATGTCCCTTTGAAGGGAAGTCTTCCTTGACACTGCACAGTTTTTTTTTTTTAAGGAATCGGGGTTAAGTAACTTGCTCAAGGTTACACGGCCAGTTATTTCTGGGTGTGGTGCTGAGTATCCGAGCCCGGGATTCGATCCAGGTCATCCCGACACTGGAGTGTTCTTACTCACTGTGCTACCTGGCCGCCCCGACACTGCATAGTTTTAACTCCCATAGGTTCAAATATTGTCACTGTGTAGACAAATCCCATGTGTCTACTTATCTACCCCTAAACTCTCTCCTGAGTTCATCTTGCATCACCAACTGTTTCTTGGACATCTAAAACTTCATGTCCTGTAGACATCTCAAATTTGACAGGTTCCAAACAGCTTATTTTCCCCCAGCCTTCCCTTTGTAACAGGTTCCCCTGTTACCATTGAGGACAATCAACAAACAAACGTTTATTAAACACCTAGTTCGTGTTATGTGCTAGAGGTACAAAAAGGCAAGATATGGTTCCTGCCCTCAGGGACCTTACAGTGTTATAGGGGAAACAAAGTGCAAACAAATGCAGGCATACCTCAGAGATGCTGTAGGTTTACTTCCAGACAACCAAAATAAGGTGAATATCGAAAAAAAGCAAGTCCCATAAATGTTTTGCTTTCCCAGCTAGGTGGTGCAGTGAATAGAGTGCTGGGCCTGACGTCAGGAAGACTCATCAAAACTGGTCTTCAACATTTACTAGCAGTGTGATCTTGGGCAAGTCAATTAACACTGTTTGCTTCAATTTCCTCATCTGTAAAATGATTTGGAGAAGGAAATGGCAAACCACTCCAGTATCTTTGCCAAGAAAACCCCAAATGGGGTTACAGAGAGTCAGACACAACTGAAATGACTGAACAATTACACTATACTGTAGTCTATTAAGTGTGCAATAGCATTGTTTAAAAAAAAAGGTGTACATTAAATTAAAAAATACTTTATTGCTTACAAATGCTAACCATCATCTGAGCCTTCAGTGAATTGTAGTCTTTTTGCTGATGGAGGGTCCATGATGATGATGGCTGCTGACTGATCAGGATGGTGGTTGCTGAAGGTTGGGGTGGCTGTGGCAATTTCTTAAAATAAGACAATGTAGTTTGTCACATTGATTGACTGTTCCTTTTGAGGCCATTGTAGTGTTATTAACTGGCCTCAACAGTGTTGTGTCTAGGGATGGGGAGACCAGAGGAAAAGGGAGAGACAAATGGCCGATGGCTGGAGCAACCAGGACAACCAGCATTTATCAATTAAGTTTGCCGTCTTATGTGGGCACAGTTCTTGGCACTCCAGAACAATGAAAACAGATACATTAAAGATTACTGATCACAAACCACCATCACAGAAAGAATAATATTAAAAGTTTGAAATATGAAAATTACCAAAACATTACATAGACATGATGTGAGCTATTGGAAAAATGGTGCCGATACACTTGTTTGATGCAGGATTGCCTCAGATCTTCGATTTATAAAAAAACACAATATCTGTGAGAAATAGTAACACAAAGCACAATAAAATAAGGTATGCCTGTCCACACAAAGCAAGCTGTATGGAGGATAGATAGAAATGAACAGAGAAGGCATTATAATTAAGAGGGAAGGGCACTACCCTCATCCCAGTCAGCCTTCCAACATCTCTCAGGTAAGTTCCCTTCTCTCCTCTGACAGCTGCCACCCCGGTGCAGACCTTCATCACCTCTTGCACAGACTTGCTATAGCCTCTTGGTGGGGTTCTCTCAATCTCTTCCCCTTCTCCAATCCATCTTTCCCCCAGCTGACAAAGTGTCTTCCTACAGTACAGGTGACTGTATCACCCTATCCACCCACACTCAAAAAATTCCAGCGGCTCCCTGTGAGCTCCACGACCAAGTAACATGATGCCCTATTTGGCATGTAAAGCTCTTTATAACCTCATCACTTCCATTTTTCCATTCTTCCAACACGTAACTTCTTACCATGTATTCTATGATCCCAAATGACCAGTCTTCTTCCTGTAACTCCCATCGGGCACCCTCCTGACTCCATCCTCATCTCTGCCCACAGTCTTCCCTGGTTTCTTTCAAGATACATCTCAGACCCTGCCTTCTGCCAGAGCCCTTGGCCATAAACCCTCCCCAGGACCTTTCCTGAGGTAGCCTTTCTGGGCATATCTTATGTGTACACAGTTAATGCCTAGAATGTCAGCTCCTGGAGGACAGGGACTAGGCTTTGCCTTTCTTTGTCACACCGGCACTTGGCACAGAGTAAGTGTTTAATGATGCTTATTGATTTAGTCATAAGGGATAAAACAAAGTCCTGTCCTTAACAGAAGACTGACCATCAGATGATGTCCTCGAAAGAGAGAGGCGTGTCTAGACAACTTCTCATGTGACCCCAGGGCTTTGGTGGATTGCATATTTCATATAAATCTGTATTGACTTGGCTGTTTAAAAAAAAGGAAAGAAAAAGAAAAGGCTAATTCAGTATTAGGCATTATTTAGAAAGTTACTGCCTAGAACAAGATGCTGGTTCTGTTTTAGGCTGCTCACATTCAGTGATGTAGGGAGGATGTAATCTCCATGAGGGCAGAAACTATTTCGTTTTTGTCTTTGAAGCTCTTTGAACCTAGCACATTGTCTGCACTTTGTAGGGCCCTCCTCGATGCTTGTTGAATTGTGTTCCATTCTGGGTACCCTGGTTTGAAAGGTCATTAAGACGTTGCAGTACATAAAGCTGATACAAAATACCAGAAGCAGGTATTTAATCCTGACAAGCCAAGCAGGGTTTGGTTTGAATTATGAGGTAGAAGAAATTAATCTACCTGAAACTTATTAAGCCTGTGCAGTGTATAGCAGTCTTATATATTTCAAAGATAACGAGAGCCCATCCCTTTCACTAGAATAGTTGTTGTGGGACCTAAGCTAATGACTTTCTGTAGCTATGCCACAGACTTCTAAGCCCTGTAGTATATGATGGGCCTCTGTTAACCAGGAGGGCATGGCAGGTGTAAGGACCTCTATCCTGGGCCTAAGTGACCTGTGATCCCCTTATGAGGGGAGATTTGAGGCCAGGAGAAGTACTATGAAGTTGGGGTTGGTTCCCCTCTTTCCCCCTTGCTACCTCCCCATCAGGGGCCTTCGTGATGGGAAATTCCCTTTAAGGGCAAGACTACAGCTAACCCTGTGACCTTGGCTGGGGATTTTCTTATTGTCTTACTTGGTGATCCCCCTACAAGGACATCTTGAGGAAAATATTTTTGGTGGCAGAACTGGGGGCAAGTGATAAGTACCTGGGAGTTAGGGAGTCAAAAAAAGCACTTGGAGCCTCACAAATTGGTTTGGGAATTGCTGATCTACCATCCCTGACTGGGGACGATGAGAAGCCTGGAAGGGATGGCGTAAGAGGATTGAATGAAGGGAATTCTGGAGGAGTGAAGACTTAGAGTGGATCATGAAAAATAAATACGGCACTTAGCATCTAGATTAAAATAGGATAGCAGATTAGTGAGCCCCAAATCAAGTTGTAAGGCCCAAGTTTGATCTTTAATAGCAATTTTATTTCTTAAATTTAGTTGGTTATATCAACTAGAGTTAGGAATCCTTAATCTTGTATTATCACTGCATTATGCTAGACAAAGAGGAAGGAGGGGAGCTACAAAGATTGAACAAGACATGGTCCCAGGACTCAGAATTCATTATTTAGTAAGTCCATTTTGTCTAACATATAAGCTAAGCACCAGTAGAGTTCCAGGAGAATAGGAATAATTATGACTACTGTCTCTCTAGTCAGTGTTTATTCCTGTACTCTTGGACAGGATGATTCATAAAGCACCTTCTAGCACTAAATCTATGATCTTACATCCTCAACACCTCTAGAATGAATGAAACATTTATTAAACACTACGTTTAAAGCGCTGTGCTAAGCATGGAGTATACAAATAGAAAAGTTAGGCAAGGTTCAGGGGTGTGGGCTGTCTCCATCAGGGTCTGAGGGTGGGCGAGATAGTAGTTCCCCCTGCTTTGCATCTGGCCTTTTCTCTTCACTCACGCCACCAGCAGCCTGAGTCAGGGGCTCATTGCCTCCTACCTGTGCTTTAGATGCTGAATGGGAATTCTTGCTTCCATTTTTCCCCACTTCAGTCCACAGAGATATTGAGAGAATCTGAAAACTTGGGTCTTCTTTCCTATCACTCTCAGTTATGCACTCCACATTCTGCTCAGACTGGCTCACGCCTGGTTGTTCCCCGTATTTGCCATTCTGTTTTCACACTTGCCCAGGCTGCTCCCTGCCCTGGGACTGTCTCCCCTCCTTTACTTGCACCTCTTAGAATGCTGAACGTGGCTCGGGTCACAGCTCAGTTGCATCTTACCAGAGTAGAACCCCCCCCCCCCCTCGTTGTTAACACTCTCCTTAAGTTAGATTTGTTTCTGTGTCTGCTTGTGTTCTCTAGTAGGATACGAGGTCCTTGAGGGTAGACATGGCTTTCCTTCTCCTCATATCCCCAGTAGTCAGTGCTGTGCACTTTAAAGGCACTTACTGAATCCTTACATTAGATTGAATTAACGGAGGAGGGAGCATTTGAGTGAGTTGTTAAGGGATGGGTGGGATTTTTAAGAGATGCTGCTAGGAGGTTGGGAAGAACAAGGTCATGGGAAAAAGCTTGGAGGTGGGACCATGCAGGATGTGTGTTAAGGAAGTGGTGACTGAACTGTGAGCATAGTGGGAATAGTTAGACAAGACGGGGAAAAGGAGAGTGGGTAAGAATGTAGAGAACTTGACTGTGCCGACTAAAGAGTTTCAGTCCTGTGCAATAGGCTAAGAGGTTCCGATGGAAGGAGTGACAGTGGCTGAAGCATGAAGGAGGACTGTGAAGCCTGGCAAGATCGACAGGCTGTTGAAGTAGACCATGCTGATGCTAAGAAAGTCACTCACTGGAACAGATGGGGAAGAGGGTGTGACTAGTGATGCCAGACCCCACATTATGAACAGGAGATCTCAAGGGAGGCTTCCCTCATGTTAGAAGATCCTGTGTGGGGGACGTAGGGGAGGACATAGAAATTGCCCAGGATAAGAAGGCCTAAGTAGGCAGCATCTGGACCTTTGGAGGATTACCCACATTGATAAAATCACAGATCTGATGAAACATTTGAGTGTGTTACCAGGAGAGGATGGTTTCTGTCTTCTGAAGAATAAAAATGGTGCAAAGGCCTACTTCAGTTAACAGATCTGAGAATACTGTAGAGTTTTAGAATGTGATCTCTAAGGGACTGTCCAGCCCACTCACTTCATAGAGGAGGAAACTGAGGGGGTAGAAAATGTGACATGGTTGAGGTCACATGGCTTAGTGTCGGTGGCCTGACTCAAATCTGGGTCCCCTGAATTGAGTCCCAGTAGTTTGTGCCACACCTGTGTGAGAGTCTTATATTTCCATCTATGGAATAACAGTATGCATAGAACATTGCTTTAAAAAAAAGTTGGATTTTGAGTTTACTGAAGGTGGCTATATCACCCTGAAATGCTGATGCAAGGTGTTCCAACTTGTACATGTGTATGCACAATAGCCTTCTGGTAGAGTAGCATGATAAAGAGTATTTCTCCCAAAGATAATTGTTCCAAATCTTACCCAAATTGAGAAAAACCCAAAGTATTTACCCTTTCAGTTGGGAAGCCAAAGAGGCAGCCAGTCAGTCAGGTCACCAAGCATTTATTAAACGCCTGAGTCCAGTGCTAAGCACAGGAGATGGGAAGGCAAAATCAGCAACATCACCAACAAAACAATCCCGGTTCTCCAGGAGCTCACAGTCTAAAGGGGGGAACAACATGCAGACAATCATGAACAAGTAAGAGGTGGTTGGCTTATGTGAAGATAGTCTTTGAGAGAAGATGCTGGAATTATGGATCAGCTGAAACATGGAGGAAAACAGAAGGCAGAGAGGAGGAGAGAGCATTCCTGGTATGGGGGCATTCAGTAAAAATGCATGGGGCAGGGAGATGGAGAGTCTCCTATGAAGGTTAGAAAGACTGGAAATGTAGGAAAGGGGCCAAGTTATGAAGAGCTTAAAAAGCCAGGGAGCCACTGGAATTTATTGAGTTGACATGTGTGTTAGGAAGACCTGTTTGACAGCTGAGTAGAGGATAGAGTGGGGTGGGGAGAGACTTGGGGCAGAGGGAATAACCAGAAAGTTATTGCAGTAGTCCAGGTGTGAGGTGATGAGGGCCTCATCAGGGTGGTGGCAGTGTCAGAGGAGAGAAGGGAATGTATACAAGAGATATCAGGAAGGTAGAAACGGTAGAGGGCAACGAAAGGAAATGGAGGCGTCGATTGTAGAAGGCCGTTGCTTGGGGAATTCTCTAAGATGATGATGTGTTGATAGGAGTTTCCCAATACTAGAGAAATCATAGGTCCAAACAAAACAACAGCAAAAACCAAACTGTAGATGTGTGACCACGGCAAGAGAGATTGGAGCTTTAGGTTCCTCTGGGGAAATGGGAACAGCACTGCTGGCAGTGCTCACAGAACGTGTATGAAGGGCTCGTCAAGCCTGAGAGTGCTTGTCAGCGCCTCTTACGCACAGCCTGCAGTGCAAGATGGAGGGCCGTCCCCGCTGGGCTGCTCACCGCCTGAGTGACTGTGACTGGGCAGGTCATTTAGGACCTCTGCTTCCTCATCTCTAAAATGAGGGCTTCATGCTAGATGCTTGTCAAGGGGCCTTCCCACGTCATCATCATTCTCTCATGATTTCAGTGCCCAGTTGAGCTGGGTGGTGCAGTGGACCAAACACCAGGCTTAAAGCCAGGAAGACCTGAGTTCAAATTCAGTCTCGGACTCTTTCTAGCTCTGTGACCCTGGAAAAGTCATTTAACCTCTGTCTGCCTCAGTTTTCTCATATTAAAAATGGGGATAATAACAGCACCTACCTTTCATGGTTGTTATGAGGATCAAAGGAACTATCTGTGAAGTCCTTAGCATGGTGACTGACACCTGGTAGTTAAGTATGTAAAATTTTACTATTATTTCATTCGAGACCCTTAGGAAACACTAAACTTCATTTAGTTCTGATATACAGCTGAAACCAAGGTTTATATTCTCTGTGTTCTGCAGAGGCCTTATCAGTTGTAGTCCCCAGATGGAGGTGGTGTGTGATAGCTGTAAAAAGAAAGTCTTTTACCTGCTTTAATGCAAGCAAAGTCATCTTGGCTAAAGTATCCCTCTCAAAAGCAAGAGAAGAATCCCCAAGGCCTGTGGGTTAACTCCCTTGCTTGTTTTAGTTAATGCATCCTAATTCTCTAGCCCATGGAGTCGCATATGATACTTTAGGTAGCTGTGGTAGGACAGGGAGTAAAACATTTGGGAGTTAGAGGGAGCTTGTTACAGGAAGACATGACCAAGAACTGATGTGGATGGGCTGTGATCTGTGCTGTAGGAGGAAGTAGCCACACAAAGGAAAACCCAGGCCCAGTCAAGTATCAAAGAAGTATATTGATCATATAAAAGGTTAACACAAGTTTATGAGCTTGTATGTGTGCGTGCACTTGTGCAGAAGCCAGCTAATGGGGAGATCCTCACAATTGCCTGTGGTCATTCACATTAAAGGAGCAGGACGGGTGCCTTCTTTTTATCATTTTCATTTTTTCCATGGAATTCTAGTCATGCTCATACTACCGGCTTCATAAGCTGGAAGGAAATTGTGCCACTCCCTTGATATGTAAATATGTGAAGGTCATGTTCTCTTTTTAATATTCTGGGCAGTTGACCCTGAATACCACGTCAGTGTTTGTTGAGTTCTACGCAGTGCGGAATTAGCAAGGGGCGTTTTTAAGGAAATGTGTGCAAAGGAAACCTGTTTAAGTTTAATCTGCCTTACTAACATTTTCTCTATCACTTTCTTAAGTCTAGATGGTCAACAAAATAATAAATTAATCCTGATTTGTCCTAGAGAAAGAGCAAAGAGATAGAGGCACTCAGTGGAAGATTGGCTAAGTTGAATATTCATTCACTTGGAGTCTTGTCTTTCTTTCTCCTTTCTTTCTTTCTTTCTTTCTTTCTTTCTTTCTTTCTTTCTTTCTTTCTTTCTTTCTTTCTTTCTTTCTTTCTTTCTTTCTTTCTTTCTTCCTTTCTTTCTTTCTTCCTTTCTTTCTTTCTTCCTTTCTTCCTTTCTTTTTTTCTTTCTCTCTCTTCCTTTCCTTCTTTCCTTTTTCTTCTTTCATACCACATGATCTCCAAGACTCCTTTTTTTTTCTCCAAATCAAATAATCTTATAGATTCCAGAAGCCACTTGGATAAAAACTCTATCTGTGGCATGGCTAATATCAACTAAATGACCTCCATACAATCCAGATGAAACAAAAATGTTTTTATCAGTGGGTGTAGTCCTATCAGGAAGATACACTGTAAAGTAGCAGAATGTTTTCAGGAGCACTTGACAAGCATTTGGGTAGCCTCGCTATCTTCCCGCATCATAGCAAAGTGTAAGGAACATAATGAATGTTGAGTACACTATTGCCCTCTCTGTGTGTGTACTCATACTTGCTGCATCTCTACGTGTGGCAAATCTGGGGTTTGAAGCAAGGATTGGGGAGAACTAGCACTATTAAGTACATTGCTATCACTATTTGATGAAATTGAACCCATCGAAGCATGTAAGTCACTTGTTACCATCTGACTTGGAGAAAATAACAGTTTGAATTATTAGACAGCAGGATTATTTTTATTTTCCCTTTTAAATTTATTTATTTTTTTTAATTTTGAGTTCCAAATTCTCTCCTTCCCTTTTGCCCCCACCTCTGAGAGAGCAAGCAATATGACATAATTAACATGTGAAATCATATGAAACATAGGTCCACATTAGACGTGTCACAAAAAAGCAAGAAAAATAAAGTGAGAAAATTATACTTCAGTTTGCCTTTGCAAGTTTACAAGAGGCAAAGGATCAAACTTTATGTTCAACCTTCACTAAACTAACATTCTCCTTTATTAAAAATTATGAACTTAAACTCCAAATAAAACAAGCACCACCACATACACTTAAGAGGATGATACATAAAGCTATGGATTTCTAATATGTAGTTTGCTTTTTCTTAAATATATAATAAATTCAACATGTAACAGTCTTTTTGGGAGGCAATTAGGTTACACAGATAATAAGTATCTGAGGTTGGATTTGAACTCAGGTCCTCCTGACTCCATGGCCATGCTCTATCCACTGCACCACCTGGCTGCCACAATGTGTAGCTTTCAAAGCTGTTCTACTTGTCTGAGGGTCTTTCAGGCCTTTCTTCTGTTCTCTTCAAACACATTGCTTTTGACATGGCTTTTTTTCTTTTTTCTTTTTTTAAATTTTATAAGATGTTCTACAGCTTGGGCTTCACCTACAGATTAAGGCAAGAAAAGCTCCCTGGGTGTAAGTTCTACCCCAGTGTCATGATTGTAAAAGACATTTTGTGAAGCTGATTTTCTTTTCACGATGGGTGGGAACCTGAGCATATTAATGAGGTAAGAGCAGTGACTCACCTAATATTTCGAGGACAACTGGTTTGACACTAATGCAGCTTTTAGCCCTGGGTGAGAAGTCCTGGAGGAGAGGAACCAAATAATCTTTTTCCCTCCTCATCTTTTCCCACAGTGGGAGTTTGCTGTGTCAGAGAAAGTTTCCAGGGAGCAGCTGAGCACAGCTCTATCTCAAAGCCTCATCTCCCTCTTGGACTTTGTATCCCTGCAAAAAAAAAAACAAAACCCAAAACAACAACAACATACAACCTTATATTGATGAGTAGGATTAACTGAAATAGGATGGGGCTTAAAAGAAACAAACATAAAATCCTACAACAGATTGCAACTCATGAAACTGACTACAAAGCCCAGTGGAATCTCACATTCTTGATTATTTATTACGGGAAAAGAAAACAGCATTTGAGTTATGGAACAAAATGCCTCCTTAAAGCTACTGCCCAGGGAGAGATCTCCTGTGTATCTGTTAAAATCCCTTACGAGTCCTTGAAAGATGCCACGACAGAGCTCTCTTTGGCACCTAGTGGCTCCTGTTGGTCTCAAATTCAGGAAGACCCAAGTTCAAATCCAGCCTCTGACACTTATGTTTAACCCCAGATAAATCACAGTTTAGTCTCAACCTCTGTTTTCTTATCTATAAAATGGGAATAACAAAATCACCTGCTTCCCAGGGTTGTTGTGAGGATAAGACAAGATAATATTTGTAAAGTGCTTTACAAACCTTGAAGCACTATAAAAATACTAGCTATTATTATTATTAATGATGGTGATAATATCAACAATACACAAAAAGATGTCTGTTCATCAGGGGTGTCTCTATAATCGTGGTTGTTATCCAGCACAGAATTCCAATGGGAAAGTGATTTCCTGTAGATGGAGAGGGTCCTGTACATGACAATGGGAGATATTGTACGTGTTGCAGCCAAACACTTCATAGTCTCTTAAACGTCTCAAAAGTATTCAATTTCATGCTCCACATTGGGGAAAAACAAGCAAAAAAAAAAAACCAAGTGGATGAAGAATGCCTTTTGTCCAGAAAATGATATGTAGTCCGTGAAATGAACTTATCAATACATATATCTTGGACCGTCATTGCCAATGGAAAATGAACTGGGAGCCCAGAAGTGAAGAAGATGAGAACTGGCTTTTTTTCCTTTGGGGAAATGGTAGCTTGATATAATGATACTTTGAATAACTTCTCCTTGAAACAAAGGCTCATCCACCAATATTCCTCCATCAAGTCTGTGTGACTGAAGAATGGCATACCATTGTCCAAAGAAGTAAAGGTGAAGGTCTTACCAAGGACAATGGAAAGACTGAAGCATATTATCATTGAAGAACTGTACAAGTGGAAAAGTCATACTACTGGAAAAGGTCATTTGGTATGAGGGAAGAATCATTCATGGAAAGCTGATGTGCTCTATTGGTTTCCATACAATATCAAGGGCTTCACAGTAAGGGCTCTCAACCTTCATGTGTGGGTCACGAACCCCTTTGTCACAGTCTGGCGAAGCCTATGAATCCCTTCTCAAAATGATATTTTTTAAACTTATAAAGTAAAATGCATAGTATTACAAA
>NW_027185804.1:24626076-24641795 GCF_028583685.1 Petaurus breviceps papuanus
AAATGATATTTTTTAAACTTATAAAGTAAAATGCATAGTATTACAAAGGAAATCAATTATATTACAATAAAGATGTGATTTTTCCCCATCCAAGACCCCCTAAAAACTATCCATGGGAATCTGTGAACCCCAGTTTTATACCCTGCTCTAGAGAGGAAAGCTCCCTTTCTCAACATGTTACATGGATCCCTCAAGTAGAGGATTTCCTGGAGCATGATCCCTGAAGAAGGAGAAGACATGGTTGTAACTGGTACCTCTGGAGAAAAGTAATCACGTTATTGTGATCACAGATCTTTCTAACATTGAGTCCAAGTTTGCTTGACCCAAGCTACAGACTAGGAGAAAATGGAGAAAAGAAGGCAGTGGTTAGTATTGATGAGTATGCCCTGAGGTGACAATGGCATGGTAGGTAGCAGAAGATGAACCATCATCTTTATACCTTTCTATGCTCAGTCACTCTATCCAAGGATCATGGGATTTACAGCTGGAAGGGACTTTAGAGGCATCTGATCCAAACCTCCTTTTATGGGTGAGGAATTTGGGACCCAGCAAATTTAAGAGACCTTCCCACAGAGAGGAAGCTGGAGTTTGAACCCAGGTCTAGGGTTTTGTTTTGTTTTCCCATGATGACCTTCTGACTTCTAGCTTCCATCTTTAGCAGAATGATCATTTAAATGCATGGTCTAAGCAGCATCCACTTGAAAGAAAGAATAACTTGAGGTTGTCCCTAAGCAGATAAATTGATTCTAAGAGAGGAAATATGGCATAGTACAGAGCTGGCCTTGGAGTCAGGAAGACCTGGGTTCAAGTCATGTCTCTTAGACATGGTGCTGTGTGGCCCTAGACAAGTCACCTAACCTCATGCTGCCCTTGTCAACTCTGTAAGAGGATAAATTACAGAGCAGATGCTAATTGGCATTAATGGGATGATTATCTTCTTCCTGGAGTTCCCTAATAGTGAAATCACAGATGTAGTTGCTTATTCCTATCTGATCCTGAACCATCATTCCCAACACCTCGCACAAAGTCTGAGACATAGTAGGCACTTACTGGATTGAATTATTTTTTAAAAGACTATGTTTCTTCAGGAATGTAGGGGCTATTCATGAGCCCAATCTCACTATTGATGGGCACAGAACCTTTGACCTGCTCCATTTCAAACATGGACAGGCTTCACCCTTCCTTAAGCAACCTGGTGGTCACTCACTTCTAGTGGTCACAATATTAATGCTGAATTTAGGATAGACACCCAGTCGGTCTAACCCATCACAAGTCAGAACTCCTGAATGCAAAAGAGCCAGCTTTAGCCTCTTTAGGAGCTGGGGTTATGTGCCACCATCCTTGGCTTCTTTGTTTGGATTGGATTAAATATTGACCTGGAAAGTGGAAATGGTTATGGTCCCTCATGCCAAGCAGACACTAACTAGGGCAGGGGGATCTGCCAAGGAAGAACACTTGCCTGCCATGGGCTACTGAAGGGGAAGTGTGCCCAGTGCCTCCACCATTAGGCAGAGCCTCTGCCAAGAGAGACCACAGAAAAAGCAGAACGGGATATGAGAGGCTGTGGGCTGATTAGGTGGAATCACAGGGTCTATTCATTGTGTTGATACTGACTCATGGGGGAAATTTTTTGTCTCTGCAGGCCATTTCTCTGTCTGTATCTTTAGATCCTTTATAGGTTATATTTGGTATCCTAAATATAAATGCTTTCTATCGTTGATATGGGAAAATGTGCCATAAAAATAATGAGTAATAATCACTAACATTTTTTTTATTACTTTAAAGTTTAAAAGTGCTTTATGTGAATTAACTTTCTATCTTCATGGCATCCCTGTGAGCTAGGTGCTATTACCTGCCCCCACCCTTCCCTCCCCTTTTACAGAGGAGCACTGTGAAATTCAGAGAATTAACTTGGCTCCTTCTGGATCACATAGGCAGTAAATAACCAAGGTAGGATCCCAACAGATCTTCCCAGTTCCATGTTTGGTGCTTCATCCACTGTATCAGACTATCTGAGAAATCGCAAGTTAGGATTAGTTTTCCTCTTGGCAAAGACTTTTTGTTGTTGTTTTACAAGGATTTTTAGAAGATTACTTAGGGCAGGGCATTCATCTCTACCAGTAAGGAGAGAGGCTCATGCCAGTGGGCTTTGGGACAGGGGCAACACTCAAAAAGATTCTCCAGTGCATGTAAAACACATATTTAATTTATCTGGGTTCCATTTATGGCATATTATGTGAGGGACACACATTGTCCACTCTGTTGGACAATCTAACCTCATTATTTAACAGGTGAGGAAACAGTCCAAGTGAGATAAACTGAGGCGTCTGGAATCCCATAGGAAAGAAGTGGCCGATTAAGGATTTGGACCCAGGACCTCTAATTCCAAACCAAGACAAAAAGTCAAAACCGTTTTGTTTTATAGATTTGAAGACTGAGGCCCATGTGTTATGCTCAGGGTCATACAGATAGTAATCATGGGATTGGGATCAATCAAAAATTGGGATTTGAGCCGAGGTCTTCAGACTCCAAAGTAATTTCATTTTCCACCGTGCCATCCATACCACAGATCTCCACATATTAGGTTTCAAAATGGAGATGGTTATCTCTGGTTACAATCCTTGATTTGAGGTAGTGGAAACAGTGTGAACAGTCAAACCTAGCAATAAGCCTTCATAGATCCCGTCAGGGCAAGGCCCTGTGCTTGGTCCTGAGGATAAAGTAATTACTTTAGCAGGGGCAACAGCAGTAGTAGCAGTGGTGGTTGTAGTAGTAGTAGTGATGGTAGTAACAGTAATAATAGTAGCCCAAGAAGCTGCCACAAGGTGTGTGAGCTTCCCAGTAAAGCTGTATCCTTAAGGAAAGTAGAAACAGCTGGGAAGAGTGCACCTCCCACTGGGATACTGACGCCAGTGTGGATCAGGGATGAGGGGAGTTTTCCAGGACCAGTTCCCTGGGGCAAGAAAATGATCAACAGTTACTAAAATTTGCATCAGGAGATCCAAGGTGGGAACAAAAGTTCCATGTATGCCAATGTCACCTTAGCAGCACTTAAAAAAAAAGAGCGATGCCAAAGAATTGAAAACACAGTAGGGGGTCAATCAAGTAGGGGGTGGCTAGAAAAAACAAAACCATGTGCTGTGTGAATGAGAATGATTGCTACAGGGCAGGCAGGCCAGGTTGTGCCTTGTGGGCAGCTTCCTTGGCAGCAGCAGCAATTTAGGGGGCTCTCTAAGCCTACAGACTGGTGGTGGGGTAGTTGTCAGACAACTTATTGGAAGGAATTGAAGGGTATCCTTTTCTAGTGATGCGTTCGGGACCCTTTTATATTGCTTACATTACACAGTTCTGGGCTGCAGTCCTAGAACCAAAAACTCCCAGGGGAGCAGGGGCTCAGGTCATGGTTCCAGGGCAGAGAGGAATGCTTGTGATCACTCACAGGGGAGACCCTGGTCTTAGTTCTGAGGCAGAAAGAAGCACTAGTGTTTGTGCCTGCAGGAGAAGAAAGTACCTGGTCACAGTTCCAGGGCCCACTATAGAAAAGCAGCTATAGGAAAGTTCAGCTTTACCTTTCGGTTAAAAACAGCACGGGAGAGCAATGACCACACCTCTCCTTACATCATACCACCTTGGAAGTACCAAAAAACTTACAGACCTCCAGAACTAGCTCTGAAAATAGCAGTGTGAAAAAAAACTGAAGCTTGTGATAATGCTCCCTTTGCCCCAGGAGCAGAGCCCAACTTTAACATAAAAGTTAAAAATCAAGATATAGTCTGGGAAAATGAGCAGACAACATCAATAAAAGAATCTGACCATTACAAGTTACTGTGATAACAGGGAAGATTAAGATACAAACCCAGAAGAAGACAATGATGTCAAAGCAGCTATAAGGAAAGCCTCAAAGGAAAATGTGAATATATACAAAACCAACAAGAATTCCTGGAAGAGCTCAAAAAGAATTTTAAAAATCAAATAAGAGAGGTAGAGGGAAAATTGGGGAAAAAAAATGAGAGTGATACGAGAAAATTATGAAAAGAGTCAACAGCTTGGTAAAGGGACACAAAAATTCATTGAAGAGAAGAATCACTTTAAAAAGTAAATTTGACCAAATGGAAAAAAGAGTTATAAAAGCTCACTGAAGAAAATAATGCCTTAAAAATTAGAATGGGGCGGAGGAGGGGGGCACTAGGTGGCTCAGTGAATAGAGCACCAACCCTGGAGTCAGGAGGACCTGAGTTCAAATCTGGCCTCAGACACTTAACAAAAAAACTAGCCGTGTGACCTTGGACAAGTCACTTAACCCCAATTACCCTACCTTCCCCCCTCCAGAAAGCAAAAAAACAAAAACAAAATACAGAAAATGATGACTATGAACAGTTCAGAGAAGCTTGAATGAGCTAATTCAGAGGGAAATAAGAAAATCCAGAAGAACAACAGGGATAGTGGTAAGCATGTAACTGGGAGGATGACTCAGTGGAGCCAGACTCATAGTCATTGAAGGGCCGGCGATGGTCCCTGAGAATGCATGCATGGTGGAGAAGTAAACTGAAAAGTAGAAGACTACTGAAGGGGAATATATTTTTTTATATTGTTAGAAATAGCCACTCCATCCCACTTTTTTGTTCAACTGTTTTTCTTTGTTTGATTTAAAGGGAGAGGGAAGGGAAAGAGGGATTTTTCCTATAAATGACTATAGCAACAAGCTGGAAGGCATCAATAAAACATTTACAGAATAGAAAAAAAAAGAAAACGAACAGTTGGCAGTTGCAGCTTGTAATTCTGAAGAATTGTGGACCAGGTATTCTTGGGAACTATGAATCAGGTAATCCTGGGAATCCTGAAGCAGTGGGGGTCATGAGTTAGGGGAGGGAGAAATTTAAAAAAAAAAAACACTGAACAAATATCTGGGAGGTTCTGCCTCTGAGTCATGTTTCTGAACAAACAAATTTAAGCAAACAAGAGGCAGCATTAAACTTAGCCCCTTTGTTAAGCTGGGAAAATCAAAGAAGGTGACTCATGGTCCAGCCAGACCTACAGAGTTGGGTTGAGATAGAGATGTCTTTGCTGGGAGAAAAGAGACTTTATAGATTTTATGATGCACACTTGGTTCAAGAAAGAGGGACTTTGTATTCTCATCTCAGAGTAGCTTATTTACCACAATTGGAGTCAGGGAGGCTTGAATTAGATGCCTGCTTAAGAAAAATGGAAAGCAGTTTTATAGAAAGTGGGTTTAGACCAACATCTTATACCATATACCACAATAAACAAAAAAGTACAGTAAATGGAATATTTGAAGGCCATCTCTACCATAAAATAAAATTAAAAATTAGAAGGGATCCATCTTAGAGATACATTTCAGAGATATGGCAAGTGGGAGAATTCACAATCAGACAAAGGACAGGGACAATCATACAAGATAAAATCAATAATTTTTGATTGTATGGAAAAAAAAAAACCTTTTACAGAAAAAATCAAGGAGCCAGGATAAGAAAAGGAAGTGACCAATTGGGGAAAATCTTCATAAAATATCTCATTTCTCTAAGATATACAAGGGAACTGGGGTGTATGGGTGTTCAGGGAGGGCTAGCACCTCTGATGTGAGGACTTGCTAAGCCCTTTTCAGGGCTGTTCATCCACCTTTGGTGCCCACCTGGCCCTCTCACCTGTGGCTTCAGGGTGTAACACATGCAGCAGCCACACTGGAAGCATGTGGCAGTGGTCACATCATTTTGGCAGATGGGATAAATTGGGTTGAGGGTAACTGACAGGTCACAAACCTGGTTGGTGAGCAGAGGGTTGTCTACCCCAAACATATGAAAACTTTCCCCAGTGGAATGGGAGAATGAGAGCAGTTTATTCCAATGGTCATCAAGGCAACTTAAGCAGGCACTGTGGAGTTGTTAGGATTAGTCAGACATTGAAGATGCCAAAGTCATCTGCTACATCCATCGCCAGTTGTCCTGATTTTTGTCCTGTCGCGAGACTTGCAATGACTCTGGAAGAGAGGGCGAGGCTGACAACTTTCTGCAATGCTGCCTCACTTAAATCCAGTCAACCTGGAGTCAAGATGTCGCCCTGCAATGTCATTAGTTCTCTTTGAAAGCAAACCATAAACAACAACAAACAGGAGAATTAATGTAAATGTCTAAGACCATGTGTCATATCCCAGTGAATAAATGGTCAAAATGTATGAATAAACAGTTCTCAAAAGAATAATTGCAAAATGTAACCATGTAAAATTTTGTTCTAAATCATTAACAATAAAAGAAATGAAAATCAAAACAACTCTTAGACTTTCACCTCATGTCAAGTAAATTGTCAAAGAAGGCAAAAGCTCTTCTTGTGGTGACAAAGATCTGGAAACTAAGGAAGTGTTCATCAATTGGGGAATGGTCGAACAAATTATGATACATAAACATAATAGAATACCACAGTGATAGAAAAAGGAAACAAAAAAGGATGGTTTCAGAAGATCCTGGAAAGACTTTAATGAATGGATGCAGAGTGAAGGGACCAAAACCAAGAAAAAAAATTAGTAGTAGTAATGCATAGCTAGCATTATGTAGCTCTTTAAGGTTTGCTAACCATGTATGTTAACTCAGTTTGATAATTCGTACTATCACAGCACTATAAAAATAGCCACATTTGAATGACTTAAGAATTTTGATCAACAAATGATCAACCATGACTCCAGAGGACGAATTATTGTGCATTCCCCCACCCCCACTTCGTGACAGAAAGGTGATAGATTAAATTTGTGGAATGAGAGATACATTTTTGGACATGGCCAGTGGGTTTGATTTTTCTTTACATTTTTTCCCAGTAGGAGGGAAAGAAAATAAATGTTTGTTGATTGAGAAACAAAATAAAATTTAATTTAAAAAGTGGTCTGGAGTAGAGATTATTAGTCAACTCAAAGAAGAGGGCTGAGAGACCTTTTTCTTTTGTAGAGGTGGTAAGAGGGTTCTTATGTAGAGATGGTAAGATTCTTTGGGTACATAGAACACCAGGCCTGGAGTCAGGAAGACCTGAATTCAAATCCAACCTCAGACACCATCTGTGTAACCCTGGGAAATCACGTGATCCTGTCTGCTTCAGTTTCCTCATCTGTCAAGTGAGCTGGAGAAGAAAGTGGCAAACCACTCCAGTATCTTTGCCAAGAAAATCTCAAATGGGGTGACAGAGTTGGAGAGTTGGACATGACTGAAAAACTACTGAATGACAACAAGAAGATTGTTTTAGTCATTTCCTTTGGCCTGGAAAAGAAAGCAGGACCATTTATTGCAAAAAGGACTTAGTCTAAGCATAAAGTATAAGGAAGAATTCCCTCAATATTAGTGTCAAGTATTAGGATGTTAGTATTAGGAGTATTAGTATTAATACTAAGAATGCTATTGGTATTAATATTTAGAAGCAACCAAGTTTCCTTCTTTGGAGGTCTGAAAAATAAGAGATTCTCTTCTTTTTTGGAATCAGCATGGTAGAGAAAACAGTGTGAAAGCATTGCTGTCTTCTCTCTGCCATACTTGGGAAGACTGTTTTCTTTGTTTTCTCCTGGGTCAAGGCTCTCCCCAAATGGTACGGACCTCATTAGTTGGTCTGTGGGAATGCTGAACTGATAAGTCTTCTGAGGCCAAGCTCATGGTACGCTGTTCCAGAACAGCTCCACCCTGCTCAGGAAGTTCTAATGAGAGAAATAAGGCCCCTTAGAGAGGCTAGAGCAGGAAGATTTATGAGACTTCTTTATACCAAATGCACATTAAAGGAAGATGCCATTTAAGAAATAGTCTCCAAAGATCCTAGCCTAGAATCAGATCTCTACGAACTGGCAGCATGAACTCAGGAAATCCATTAAAACTGCTCATAAGCCTCGGTTTTTCTCCTCCCAAAAGTTCTTATTAAAACAACAACAACAACGAAATTAAACTGAAAAGATTATATATCTGTTTTTAGCACAAAATGTTTTTCTCATTACAGACCTCTAAAGCATTTCCATTTTACAGATAAAGAAAGATTAAATCACTTGTCCAGGTGTTGGAGGTAGATCTTGAAACAAGACCTAGGTCTCCTTACTCTAGATTTAGTTCTAACTCATCAATATCTTTCCTTCTCAGAGGTATTTATGCAACTAACAAATGAATTTTACTGATACATGCAGACTTAACATTTGACTTAGAGAAGGGAATTGTCTAATTAAAGCTCTGATATAGTATAATGATATTAATTTATCCAACAAGCATTTAAGTACCTACTATATTTTATATACTAAACACCAAGAGAACTACAAAGCTAATGAAGTCAAAGGCCTTTCCCTCATGGAGCTTGAAGTTTGTAAGGGAGAATAAAACCATTATGCAAAGTATAATGTGATAAATTTTATAGGACTTTATGGTTTGCAAAACGTTTTACATGTATAGTATTTCCTCTGAGGCACTCTTTTTACTTGAATTCTTGCTCACTGGTTGCATTCCCAGGGCATGGTTACTACTCATAGGTTTCTTGGTACCCATTTCTTGAACTATATAACTCACGAGCCCCCACTGATTTGCCTCTCATGAACAGTCGGCCAAAAGATACAATCAGCTTACAAAGAAAAGGCGTTTACTAACACGATATAATAAGAACAACTACAGAACATGCTCTCTCATAGACTTGGGTGTGATCTCCCATAAATACACATAACATCTGTGGGAAAAGTAGTCACAAACTCAAAATTAAACAGTGTTGGGGCACACATTTAGGAACACGTGCACCCGAGGTGACTGCAGCTGCAGTATCTAAATGTACTTTCTTTCCTTGTGGAATCTCTCCCGGGCATGCTATTTCTGCTTGGTGAGTTGCTCAGCTGAGCTACCAGGCTCTATTCCTCTCTGTAGCTTGACTTTCAGTGACCAGGACTGATTTTTCCCTGAATGCAAGGTCTCCTGTCTTCTCTGCTGTCAGGGGTCATGCTCCTTGGAGCTCTTACCTCTCTCAAATTACTTCATCTCAGTTTTTGAATCTTTCTGGAGAAGGTGTGTCTTTGTTTGATTTTCTGGCTCTTGCATGAACACTTCCCAAGTGATAAGCTCTCAAACTACTGGATGAGATGTCTACTGGATGAATAATGTTGCTCCTAGAAGTCATGGCTGATGTAGGGTGTATAGAAAGGAGAGAAAATCTCCCCCATTCCCCTAACCCTTTGATACAGGCATAGGTTTCACATTCCCTAGCCTGGGACTCCCTTGACTCATTCCTGACCTAGCAGGCTTAGCTATTTAAAAGTCTTCAAGGGTATGTACATTTTTTTTTTTATCTTTCCAATTCAATTAGAGGAAGGTATTCACATTTTTAGAAGATGACAGAGTGTTAACAATGCCTTAACATATTAACACTTTGTTATTTGTAATTATGTCTCCTGGGGAGAGGGTGGGAATAGAATCAATTGGTCAATCCATATCTTTCTAGACACACATATTATTTCATTTGAGATGCACAAAAACTCTATAAGGCATGTATTATTGCCCCCATTTAATGGATGAGAAAGGTGTGACTTAGAGAAATTAAGTGACTTGTTCAGAGCCACCCAACTCATAAGTATCTGAGTAGGGACTCAAACCCAGGTCCTTCCTGACTTTTAATCAGTTTACCATGATTACTCCATAGAAATATTGGAATAGGATGATCAAAGAGTGTCTTTGCTCTGAAGACCACTGGGTTTCCAAGTCTTTTCCCACCATTTATCCATGTTTAATGTGAGCTCCACTTTCTCTCCTTGGCATTTCTTTTTCCCTCCCACCCAGAGTTCTGCTCTCTTTCCAGACTTTTGAATAATCTCCCCTCCAACCCACATAAAATCCTTGGACAAGTCAGACCAGTGGTTGGCAAAATATATCAAACTATCTCCAGTCAAGACTTGCCATTCCCCCAACAGATGAGAGAACAGTAAGAGGGGACCAGATCAGAAGACAAAAGACCTGGGTTTGAATCCTAATCATGCCACTTGCTACTGAGATAATTGCATTCAAGGCACAAAACTTCTATGGGCCTCAGTTTCTTTACTTGTAAAATAGGAGGGTGGTCTAGACTCTAGATGATTTATTAGATCTCCTTCAGCTTTAAGTCTCTGGTTCTATAATCTTTAAAAAATAATTTTAGCTTTAATATTTTATTTTTACTCAATTTTGGATAAAATGTAGCTCCGGGCCCTGGAAAGCTAGGTCATTAACTCTGATGACCTGGCAGATCTTACCACGCTGGAAAGGCTTCCAATATGGGCCCAGCAAGGATGGTCCATCTTTCTAATCCCAAGCATATATCATGAAAGCAAAGCTAATGGGCTTCTTCCTCTGACCTTTCCACCACCTCCCCCCAATCTTTACTCCTTCATGTGTTTTTCTTAAACCAACAGATGAACCATGATCCGAGCTCCATTACCTTCAGAAGCAGCACGGTCTAGTGATTAGGTGCTGGTTTTGGAAGCAGAGGATGTGGGTTCAAATCCTCTTTCTGTCACCTACTACCTGTGAAACCTTGGGCACTCACTCTGCTTTGGTTTCTTCATTGGTACACTGAGGGTATTGAAGTGTATGGACTCTGTCTTAATATAGAATCAAGAAGGTCTGAGGGAAGGCTAAATTCCACTACAAGGAAACATAAAGCTTGCAACAAGATAGTAAAACAAGGGGGCAGCCAGGTAGCACAGGGAGTAAGAGCACCGGCTCCAGTGTTGAGAAGACCTGGAGGTCGAATCCCAGGCTCAGACACTTAGCACCCACCCAGAAACACTTGACCGTGTAACCTTGAGCAAGTTACTTGACCCCAATTGCTTAGGGGCAGCCAGGTGGCTCAGCGAGTAAGAGCACCGGCTCCAGTGTCAGGATGACCTGGATCAAATCCGGGCTCAGATACTCAGCACCACACCCAGAAATAATAACTGGCCATGTAACCTTGAGCAAGTTACTTAACCCTGATTGCTTTAAAAAAAAAAAAAAGATAGTAAAACAAGCCAGCTTTATTGAAGGGAAGTACTCACAAAACTCAGGGTAGTTAAGGAAGATTGTAGAAACCAGTCTACTGGGCCTTTGGATGGCCGGCCCCTGAGGCCCCAGAGGAAATGGGTCACTTTTTCCTAAAAAACATGGTGGACTTTTATAGGGTTCTTGTCTGGGTCTACCCAGTAGGACCAGTCATTAGGGGAAAGGATTAGGAGTTTAGACCTGGAGACTGGTGCTGATTTATGCTAGAGGAGGGAAGGGAAGACTCCTGGGGAATTAACATTCAAATTCAAACCAGTGGGAAAAGGGGATTTGGGCCATTACTGCTGGTATTACTCTGACAGGGCAACTCAACTTCCCCATCTAGGGTTTTGAGCTTCCCAGGGGTTTCTTTGTTCCTTACCACCACTGAGGTTTTCTCCAGCTATAAATGGATAATTCTCTGATCCTGTGACCTTTTCAATAACCACATCATGGATGATTCTATGGCTGAGCTGCTCACTTGGTCCCCAGTTGACAAGTGCCTGAATCTACAAAAGATCCAGAATGGAAGGGTTTTGTTATCTGACTTGAGTGTATGTGTACCTTCAAAGCCCAAATCCATATTATTTGAGGATGGTCTCCTCTTTGGGACTAAATATGGTGTCTGTTTTCTTCCATTCCCAAGGGGCAGTAAGGTCACTGGGAAGCTATAGTTTTAGAATCATAGCAATGCAGTGCAGTGAACCCAGGTTCAAATTCTAATTTTGCCATTTACCAGCCATGGGACCTTGTATAAAAGAATCAGGCAGTTATAATGGAAAGATGGTGCAGTGGGAGTCAAAAGACCTGATTTCAAGTGCTGCCTCTTCTACTTGCAAATTTATGACCTGTTTGACCTTTACAGTAATGTGACAATAGCATAATAATGATGATAGCTAGTGTTTGTATTGTGTTTTAAGATTTGCAAAATGCTTTTTTTGGATATTATTATATCTAAGCCTCACAATAACTTTGGGAGGTAGATGCTATTATTATCCCCATTTTGCAGATGAGGAAACTGAGTCTGAGAAAGGTTAAATGATTTGTCTAGGATCACATATCTAATAAAGTGTCTAAGGTAGGATTTGAACTTAGATTTTCCTGGCTCCAACTAGAGCATCCTACCTGTTACAATCACCTAGATGCCAAGGGCAAATCAGTTAAACTCACCTGTAAAATGCATTCAGGCTCTTAATTCAGGTCCTCATTTCTTCTTACCAAATTATTGCAATAGCTTCCTAAATGGTTGTCTTCCTGCCCAAGTCAGGCAATGAAGTTAAAAGTAGGGGGTTAGAAGTGATCATCTCTAAGTACTTGTCAGCTCCCCTCCCCCACAATTAAATGTAAATGTTTTCAAAATATTCCCCCCCAATTACATGTAAAGACAATTTTTAACATTCATTTTTTTTAATTGAATTTCAAATTTTCCCCCTCCATCCCTTCTTCACATCTTCTGTCCCTGAAATGGTAAGCAACTTGGTATAGGTTATACATATTCAATAATTCAAAACATATTACCATATTAGTCATGTTGCAAAAGAAGACACAGACCCAAAGGGGGAAAAAAAAACACAAAAAACATAAAGTGAAAAAAACTATGCTTCAATCTGTATTCAGACTGCATCAGTATTTCTCTGGAGATGGAGAACTTTTTTCATCTTAAGTCCTTTGGAATTGTCTTGGATCATTGTATTGCTGAGAATAGCTAAGTTATTCACAGCTGTTCATCATACAATATTGCTGTTACTGTGTATAGTTTCTCCTGGTTCTGGTCATTTCACTTTGCACCAGTTTGTATAAGTCTTTCCAGGTTTTTTTTTAAATCATCCTGCTTGTCATTTCTTATAGCATAATAGTATTCCATCAAAATTATATCACAGTTTGTTTAGCTGTTCCCCAATTGATGGAAATCCCCTCAATTTCCAATGCTTTGCCACTACAAAAAGAGCTACTATAAATATTTTTGTACAAATAGTTCCTTTTCCCTTTTTTGATTTCTTTGGGATACAGACCTAGCAGTGGCATGATCAAAGGTAGTCCTGATGGGGTGCTTGGGATCTATGTTTGTAACATCAATTTGTAACATCCATTTGTAATATCAGTAATGATGGCGTGCTTGGGATCTATGTTTGTAACATCAATTTGTAAAACTTTTTAACATCAGTTTGTAAAATCACACTCCATTCCCTCCCCCCCCCACCCTAGTCTCAGAGAAACTCTGCCCCTCTCCCTATCCGCACTCTGCCTAAGCAACAACTTGTGACTCCTTTGTCCTTGCTTAATCTAGCCCTATTGTAGTTGCCTCATGTCTCCTCCGGTCTGGCCCAAATCTCATCTCCAAGTCAGACTCCTCAAACTTTTATCTATGCACTGAAGTCACAAGTTAGCCTTGGTTCCCTTACATCCATCCTGTTGGCCCTGACAATGGCAGCCCCACCTTTTAAAAGTAAAAGCCTGTGCCCCCTTTCACTTGCAAAAACTCCCCTGAGGACTCTTGCCCACTTCTGTAAAAGTGTAAAAATAAACTTTTACAACTCTCACTCCAATTAAGCCTGAGACTATGGAATTCTTTCCAGACCTCTATTGCAGGTTTTCTGGTCTTAGATAAGCAGAGTTCCTGCTGAACCTAAAAGCCCACCCTCTTCAGTCCCAGTTTTCCCACATTCCCTCCAACATTTATCATTTTCCTTTTTTCTGTCACATTAGTCAGTCTTATAGGTGTGAGGTGGTACCTCAAAGTTGTTTTAATTTGCATTTCTCTAATCAATAGTGATTTAGAGCATTTTTTCATATGACATCTTGATTTCTTCCTCTGAAAACTACCTATTCCTATCCTTTGAACACTTATCAATTGGGGAATGACTTGTATTCTTATAAATTTGAATCAGCTCCCTGTATAAGAGAAATGAGGCCTTTATCAGAGATATTTGCTATAAAAATTGTTTCCCAGGTTTCTGCTTTCCTTATAATCTTGGTTGCATTGGGATTTTTTGGTGTAAAATATTTTTAATTTAATATAATCAAAATTGTCCATTTTACATCTAGTAATGTTTTCTTAATCTTGTTTGGTCATAAATTCTTCCCATTCTCCATAGATCTGACATGTTAATTACTCCTTGCTCTTTTAATTTACTTATGGGATCAACCATTATGTCTTAATCATGTACCCATTTTTACCTTATCTTGGTTTACAGTGTAAGATGTTATCCTATGTATGCCTAGTTTCTGTCATGCTGTTTTCCAGTTTTCTCAGCAGTTTTTGTCAATTAGTGTATTCTTTTCTCAAGAGCTGGGGTCTTTGGGTTTGTCAAACACTAGTTTATCTAACACTGTGAGGCTGTTACCATTGTGGCTTATTTTTCTTAGCTAGTACCAGATTGTTTTGATGATTGCCAACTCTTAATCTGCAATCCTTTGGTGTTTGTTTTAATCTGATTTCTTCTCTATGAAACATCAGGGTTGAGGAGAAAAATGGTATACACAGTGTGCTTTTCCCAAGCCCCTATATCTCCCTAGGTAACTACAGAGGGCCAGAAACCCAATGGCTTACAGTAGGCAGAGTGGCAGTTTGACTTTGCAGGAGTACATCCAATGATACTTTCAGAGTTCTGATGTCTCCTGGAGTTGAACAGACAGGTGAAAGCCAGATGACAGAAGGTCCCTTCTTTCTCCTCTCTGTAATGAGCTCAGGATGTTCCTTTCCCCCATCCTTGGCTGAGTCATGTTGCCCCATTTTTCAATCCCCCTTTGGTTAAAGGAAGTCTCTTGCTTGTTCAAAGGATCTGCTAATTTACTAGATCACTTCAGTTATTTGCCTGCTTTCATGTAAGGTCCAAGACTGGTCAAATATCAGAGCAGCCACATCTGAATTCAAGAAAAGAGTTCAGAGAGTTACCCAACCCCTGTCTGCCAGAGAATCCCCTCTACCAAATTCCCCCAAAATGAACATTCAGTCTTTGCTTGAATATCCCGAATGAAGGGAAACCAGTATCTCCTAAAGCAGCTCTTGTCACTCTGGAAGAACTTTAATTGTTCTTTAGAACCATTCTGAATTTGCTTCTCTCCAGCTTTTGTCCCTATTCTTGTTCTGCCCTTTAGGGCCAAGCAGAAAAAGTCTAATCTCACTGTATAACAACCCAAGAAATTGCTTAGAGGAAACTTTTGTTCCCACCCTCCTGGTCTCTTCAAAGTCAAATATTGTGAATTCCATTGAGCGTTCCTGGAGGGAATGGTTTCCCTCTCATCCTTCCTTATGGTGAGCCTCTTCTGGAATGCCTTTGCGTTTGTCCAATTGTTGGCGGGTCTGTGAGTCCATTGTTATGAGTCTTTTCTCCATCAATGCAACTATAGAGAGGGTAACTTGGGTTTTCTAAGTCCTTAAAATATGGAGTCTGCTACCGAAAACCATATTCCATCTGGGGTCTGACCAGGATCACTGACTTCATTTTGGACACCATTTCTCTTTTAATGGAGTTTAAGACCATATTCTTTTTTTTTTTTTACTCCCCTACCACACCATTGATTCATAATTCAGTTTGCAGTGCACTAAAACTCTCAAATCATTTTCAAGGAACTGTGGTCTAGGAACAACTCTTCCACAAATTCCTGTATAGTTGGTTTGTGGAGCCCAAGGGTACAACTTGACATTCATTCCTATTAACTCTCTCTGTCTCTGTCTCTGTCTCTCTGTCTCTGTCTCTGTCTCTCTCTCTCTCTCTCTCT
>NW_027185804.1:24641895-24644873 GCF_028583685.1 Petaurus breviceps papuanus
CCCCCCCCACCCTTCCCATCATGGATGGAACATTGGACCTAGAGTTAAGAAATTCTGAGTTTAGATCTAGTCTTAGATACTTATTAGCTGTGTAACCTTGGGTAAGTCATTTGACCTCTCCATGTCTCAGTTTCCTCATCTGTAAAATGGGGTACCTCTCTCTCAGAGTTGCTGTGAGAATAAAATGAAACAATATCTATAAAGGACTTTCTAAGCCTTAAAGTACTCTATAAATGCTATTATCATTATCATCATTAAAAAAAATTATTATTGGGACAGCTAGGTGTCGCAGTGAATAGAGTACCACCCCTGGAGTCAGGAGGACTTGAGTTCAAATGCAGCCTTAGACACTTGACACTTACTAGCTGTGTGACCTTGGGAAAGTCACTTAACCCCAATTGCCTTGCTTTCCCCCCTCCAAAAAAAATTATTATTCAAGGTCATAAAGGTAGCAAAGACCAGGTCTGGGATACAAACCTAGCTCCTTCCCTTGCCCCATTCCTCTTCCTGACTTAGATGTTACCTTGTCCAATGAGATAATTTTATAGAGAAGCAAATGGAGGCCCAGAGAAACTGAGCCATAAACAGTCAATCTCATACAGGGAGTATGCCAGCATGTAACAGGGTTTCAGAGCCTTCACCTAGGTCTCACACTACTGCATCAGCGTCCTCTTCTTCAGGTTCAAGTTAGTCTGTTCTTCTGTTACCCTTTCACTGCCCATTGTGCTATTGGGCACACAGAGGTCAGTCATATTTGGAAAATTTACAGAATGAGAAAATGGAGCAGTATATGAGTACAGAAATCTCTATTTTTTTAAAAAAAGGAACTGGGGAAGTTTTCTCAGGTTTCTGAGCAAAAGGGAACTTACCCATTCAGAAAAGGTAAAGTTCAGAGAGTTTCAAAATGCAGTGGTGTGTAGCAGGAACCGGGGATGGATGGGTAGGAGTGTTTTACTCTTCTGAAATTAGCCTGGGGTGTCCCCCTTGAAAATGAAAACAGTGGGGACTGGGAAACGAACACCAACTCTGTGCAAACCAGTGTGGTCTCCTTTGGTGGAGCTACTGTGAGAAATAATATGCTTAGTCCACTCCTGCCCAAAACCATTTAAAAACTCTTCTGGGGGAATAACTTTTACAACACGAGCCGGAAAAATATAGATTTGGAGCTGAAAGGGACCTTAGAAGTCAAGTGATCTAATAATGATATTAATAACATAGTACTTTAAGGATTACAAAGCACTTTACTTATATGCTATCTCATATTACAGTGGAGGAAGCTAAGGCAGACAGAGATTAAATGAATTTCCCAGGTTTTTACTTAGCTAATACATGTCTAAGGCTGTGTTAGAAGAGGGAAAAGTGTGATTAGAACCCATGTCCTCTGTCATTCTTCCTGCCATAGCACAGGGTAGTGGTAGTGGTATATCTTGAGCCTTTCAGGAATATGGAGGACGTTCAATTCTCACCCTTATTTTTACAGATGAGGAAATTGAGGCCCAGAGATTCAGTGACTTGTCCGAGGTCAACTCTAAATGTGAGCTGCTTAGGAGGGAAAGTTCTTTGGAGATAGAGCATTCTTGGTCCTTGTGAGCTTATCCAAATGACTAAGAGAATTAGAGAGTTTGCTGCCATTGCTACCACCATAAAAGATCTGGGGAAAATCACACAGTATGGCCAACCAAGAGTTTGTCCTTGAGAGGTCACTTCCACCTTCCCAATCAGTCAAGTGTTGTAGCACTGGGATTATCTTCAACTTCTTGCCCCACATGGCCAGTCTATTGCCACAATTTATCATTTCTACCTCACAATCTCACATGTATATGTATATGTCAGTGTGTGCGTATGCATATGTACATATACATATATGTATGTGTATAGGTATGTGTTTATGTATGTGTATATACATACATACACATGTACACACGTACACATATACATATATACATTCCTTTGCATTGGCCCTCCCTCTTGTCTGGAATCAGAGGTGTGCTAATGTTAAATGTTAAACAACCCACTCTCCATGATACATTTTTTTCACCTGCCTGAAATACTCTCCACGTTCACTTCTGTCCTCTTAGAATTCCATACTCCCTTCAAGACCCAGGTCAAATGTACCTTCCACTGGAGGCTTTTTCCATCCCTCCCAGCTGCTAGAGATTTCCCTGCTCAGGTTACATTACATCTGCTTTGTGTATGTCTTGTATGTACCTATTTCTGTACTAGATTGTAAGCTCCTTGACAGCAGGCACGTTTTTTTTTTGTTGTTGTTGTTTGTTTTCTCCTTTCATCCTTATCTGTCATTGGAACTTCACATCATTTCATAAAAAGACCACAAATACTGATGGGGGAATCAAGGAAGTCTCCAAGGAGGAGGTGGCATTTGAGTTGAGGTGTAAAAGGTGCGTTGGAACTCAATAGACAAAGGCAAGAAGTGACAAAGCATCATCTTTGAGTCCTAAAATGGAACGTCCCTTGAGGGTTCAAGCCCCATGAGAAGTTGGTGCTTTGTGAGGAAAGGGCACCACATGCTCTCCCTTTGTTCCCTTTCCAGGATGGAGAACAACTGTTTGTAGCATTGTTGTTGTGATTTTCCTAATCAATCAGTGATGGTTGTCGTTTTGGTAGACTTTATTTGCCATTGCCCTGTGGATATATCCTGTGAGTGTTCACTGCTCGCAGAAACCTCCAGCCACAATCCATTTCTCTACCATCCCTGAGGCATTTCTTCTTTAGGAAATACTGAACTCACTTTCTTCTTTCTTAATGTAGCTTCCCAGGGTTTCCTTTCTAATGATGAAATTAAAGATAGCCAAATAGACTATCAGGAAGAAAGCACTCCATTCATAATAATGGTCTTGTGGCTGGTCATTCCAGGTCATGCTTATATGTATGTGTATGTTTCAGAAAAAAAAAATTATTTTAAAAATGAATAGGACCTTAAAAAATTGCTGCAGTGGTCAAATAATGGCACCCTCCCT
>NW_027185804.1:24644883-24645677 GCF_028583685.1 Petaurus breviceps papuanus
CTCTCTTTCTTTTCCTTCCTTTTCTTTGTTTGCTTTTTTGGTTTTGTTTCTTTCCTGTACCTAAGTTGTACCTCAGATCACGGTGTTAATAATGAGGTCAAGACCCAGATGCAATCCTATTCTGCAATCAAAGCCTACTAAGCTTCTTACCCTTTCAGTCTGACTATTCTTCTCTACAGATTCTATGATTCAGTTATGTTGGCATTCACGTTCTCATTGTTCACACATACAACACTTCATCTCCAGACTCTATACATTTGCCTTGGCTGTCCCCTATACTTGGAATGCTTTCCCTCCTCACTACCACCTCCTGAATTTCTTGACTTCTTTCAGGACTTAGTTCAAATCCCATGTTTTGCAGGATGCTTTTTCCAGCACTCTTTCCTCTGAGATTACCTTATATCATAATATCTATCTATCTGTCTGTCTGTCTATCCATCTGTTCATCTGCCTGTACATATGTGTGTGTTTGTGTGTGCATTCATGTGTACATGTCTACGTCTATGTCTATATGTGTATGTTGAGATCTTTGAGGGCAAGGACTAGGTTTTTCACTTTTTTTATCCCCAGGGCTTAGCACAGTGTCTGGCACATATTAAGCACCTGTTAACTGATTAAGTTATTGACTGAGGTAGAATTGAATTGATTAACTAAGGGTTTGTGATAAGGACAGGAGGAAAGTGAAACCAGTTCAGGTGATAACCTTCAAAGGAACAGAGAAGTAAAAAGTTTGGAGATCTGTAGCAGCAAGCACCCCAAGCATCCTCGGGGTTTGCAGCTACCACAGGTTCTTG
>NW_027185804.1:24645687-24652723 GCF_028583685.1 Petaurus breviceps papuanus
ATCTGCTTTGTTAAAGGAAAGCAACTCAAAATGGGTTAACAAGCTTACTTTAATCAGTCAGACATATATTGTTTACCTTGTTGAGGGGAAATGGTCAGCACCCTGAACCTCAAAGTATACAGGCATAATTATCAAGACAGAAACATCAAGTAGACAGATTTCCAAACTGTCCAACCATTACATCCATACCCAGTCAACATCTGGGTTTCCACATTCTGGGTTTTTCAAAGCCGGGGGACTCTCAACAATGGCTTCCCAGAATTCAGATCAAATGACAGAATACTTCTCAAAGTGAGTCCCAAAACAAAGCTACACATCAGGGCTTATATAGCCTTCTCCTGGCTCAGAGAATGTAACAACCTTATTGACCCACTGGCCAATCAAAAAGTATCTTCTGAAAAACAAGCCTCCCTCCCCAGGCTTCTGGTGCATTTTAGCCTAGGGGCAGGGAAGATCTTCCAAATTTGCATTCCCATTACAAGATCCCATTGAAGGTGTGTAGGAAGTTGCCATGTAACAGAGTGGTTATGAGTCACAATTTAGCTCTTAAAACACACACACACACACCTAAGAGAAACTCAGAAAAGGAATATAGTGGTATGTGCACTCCCTTCTTTTTAACCAAGACTTGAGCAAAGACAAATATAGGATTTTACATCAATTTTGGGAACCTAGCTCTAAATACAGGATTCTTAGCTTGGAGTCTGTGAACTTTTTAAAAATATTTTGATAACTGTATTTCAATATAGTTGGTTTCCTTTGTAATCCTATGTATTTTATTTTATGCATTAGGAAACATTATTCTGAGAAGGGGGCCTTAGACTTCACCAAAAAGGTCCATGATACCAAAAAAAGGCAATGAACCCCTGCTCTAGGATAGTATTTGAATATGGTCCAGAGGAAGGTCAACAAAATTCACTAATGATTTAAACAATAAGCTTTGAGAGAAAGTTTGAAGGATTGGGAGGCTGAAAGAAAGGCAATTTTAAAATGGTTGTCTTATGGTCCCCACTAAAACATTTCTCCGATGCCTTATCCCTGTGTGGAGGGGACCATGGAATCTCGAATTCTGTGTTAGTAGAGAACGGTTTCTGGGTGGTCCTACCAAGGTTGAAAGACTTTCAAGTTAGCCCCAGTAATGGTCAACCTGCCTGCTCTTTGAGGAGGGGCCATGGTACAAAAGAGAAGGGATCAAAGAGTCACACTGACCCAAGTTCAAATACAACCTGGGAAGTTTATTATTGCAGGGGTTTGGGGGGGGGGGGTGGCAAGTCATTTAGCCTTTGTAGGCCTTAGTTTTCTCATCTATAAAACAAGAAGACCAAATTGGATGGCCTCTTAGGGTCTTCAAGAACAAAAACTAGGCTCCTGTAACCAACACAGCTAATGTCAGAGAGGCTCAACACCGAGTTAGCTGCTGGGTAAATGCATTTTTTTAGCCACACAGTTCTCAAGGACCATCTTGGACTGGGACAATGGAGGAATTAGCCATATCAATGAAATAAGCAGATCCAACAAGCATTGAATAATGTCTTATTAGCTCATTGGCTCCTGAGAAGTTGCATGGATATTTAGTATTATTCTAAATGCTACTTAGAAGCAGGCTCTGAAAAATCTCCTCAAAGAACAAAATAATTGACCTCTAATTAATTGACCAAAGGAAATAAAAGAGACATTGTGGTACAGAAGAGCAGTGTGCTTCAGTAGTTAGAGGACCTGGATTCAAATCAATACCTGGTGACTTTGGATAAATCACTCAAACTCATTGAGCCTAATTTCCCTTAATTATAAAATGGGAGGTTCAGGAATAGACAGTTCCACCCCAAAGAGAAGAATCTTTACCTGACATTCTGCCTAATATTGGTATCCTCTTGGGGAAAGTAAAAAGGTCAAGGTTATAGTCATGGCTCCCAGATTACCTTTGGTTGAATATGACTCTAGGTGACTCATTACTTGAGTTCATGTGAAATGGTATGGTGGGAAGTTTTGGGAAATGAGCCATCTACCTAGAGAAGTATTCAGCACTTTTGGGATTTTTAGTGGTTTTCCTGACTTGGAGGAGTTGGCTAACCTGAAATAGCCTCAGCACCTGGAGTACTATGGGATGTGTCTAGATGGTGGAAAACATGGAGTTTGTCTGGTCTTTGTTCCTCCCCTCCCCCCAAGATACTAAGGGTCCTGGGGATCTTGATTTCTGAATCTTTATTTTAATGGATCTGTAACCTTCTTGACAAAGATACCCCCTCCATCAGTACAGATTACAATTCATTCCTGCCTTTCCAAGTCATATGACTCTTGTCCATATCCTTCTATAAGTCTTCCATTAAGGACCAATCAGTCTGTCCCTCCCTCCCTTCCTCCCTTCCTCCCTTCCTCCCTTCCTTCCTTCCTTCCTTCCTTCCTTCCTTCCTTCCTTCCTTCCTTCCTCTGTCCCTTTTCTCCTCCCTTCCTCCTTCCTTCTCTCCTCCATCCCTCTCTCCCTTCCTTCATCCCTTCTCCCTTGCCTCCCTCCCTCTTTTCCTACCTTTCTATTTTCCCTTTTTCCTCCTCCCTCCCTCCATTTAATCTTCCTTTACTTTCTTTCTCCTTTCCTCTCTCTCTCCCTCCCTTCCTTTCTTTCTTCCTTTTTCATTTATTAAGTGCCTACTATGTGATAGGTACTATCCTAGGCACTGGGACCCCCAAGCCAGCTATGAAAAAGTATTTCCCTTCTAGAGCTTTATTGTCCATTCTATTAAAGAGAAATAACATGTACCCAGAACAGTGGTACTTTTCCTCCAGACTCTTTCTTCTACTTAGCTTCCCATTTACTGTGGATGGCATCATCATCCTTCTGACCAGCCAGGTTTTCAGCTTGTGAGTTGTACTTAACTCTTCCTTCTCCTTTAATTGCTCAGCCAATCTATTGACAATTGTCCATTCTTTCTCTGTGCATCTCTCTCCTTCATTCCCTTCTCTACATTTACATGGCCACATCCTTAGTTCAGACCCTTATCTCTTCTCCCCAGGACCATGGAAATTTAAATCTTTACAAAGTCAATAGGACATAATTTCTATGGAAGAAAGAATCCTAGCACCTGTGAGACCAACAGAAGCCTTGGGTAGGAGGGTCTACTTAAGCTGAGGATCTTAAGAGGTTGGGATAGGAGAATCATACTTCCCAAAGCCCAGAGGTAGGAGAAGGCATGTTATGTAATATATAGAGAGAAGAGCAAAGGGGCCACTTGCATCGGACCATATTGTGTTCTAATGGTCTGGAAAGTAACATTTAGTAACTGGACAGATAAGTGGGGGTCAGGTTGTGAAATGTTTTAAATACCAAACAGAGGAGTTGATATTTTTATACTAGAAGCAAAGGAAGGAGTGAGCCACTGGAGCTTTTTGATTAGGGTCATGAAATGATTGACTTGGTGTCTATGTGGGGGTTATGTTGGAGAGGGAAGAGACTGGAGACAGTGAGGCCACTTAATAGCCTATCACAATAATCCATCTGAGAAATGATGATGAGAAGAACTAGGGACATGCCTGTGTGAATGGAGAAATGGGAGAGATGCCATGAAAATATAATTGTCAAGACTTGGTAAGTCATTGGATAGGGGAGTAGTTGAATATGGAGGCTTACAAGGAAGAGAGAAACATATACGATGAGTCAAAGCTGTAAACTTATGACTGGAAAGATGGTGGTGTCTCCAACAGAACAGGAAAGTTCAGAAGAGGGAAGAGTTTTGGAGGAAAGATAATTATTTCTGTTTGGGACTTGTTGAGTCTATGAGCAGTGATCCTTTCCCTCCAGGCTCTTTCTTCTACTTAACTTCCCTATTACTGTGTATGGCACCATTATTCTTCTGACCAGCCAGGTTCTTAACCCATGAATCCTACTTGACTCTTCCTTCTTTAATTGCTCAGCCAATCTGTTGACAAGTCTTGTCCCTTATTTCTTTGTGCATCTCTCTATGGGCATTCTGTTTGACACGTCCATAGATGGTGATATGAGCACAGAAGAGAGACTAATGCTGCCTATAAAGACCTGAGAATTATCTGTATAGAGATCATCTTTGATCCATGAGAACTGAGGAGGCAGCCAAAGCCCTGAAGATTTTCTTCCAGCCTAGGTCTTTCAACATTCATTTCTGGGGTACCATCGTATCACTTCTGTTCTCCCTGCTCATCTGTTGTGCCATATTTTTGCTGTGATCAGCCCACCTCCCTTTCAATTCATACATTGCCTGGGAAATGTTTTTCTTTTTAAGCTTCCAATTATTTACATCCTCTGCAAATCTGACTCTTTGGAGCTTGGAGTGTTCCATAACTGGCAGTCATATAGCATTTCAGGGAGAATATTGGTGCTGACAAGAAAAATATGAATTTTTGCATCAGGAAGCATCTCAACATCATGGAAAACATGACCTCTTCCCAAATGTTCTTTACCACATTCTCTTCCTCCCCCCTTGTCCTTCTGAAGTGCCTAGCCAAAATGTACCTAATGACTGAGTAGCTCTTCGTTCAGCTGAGGGTCACATCTGCATGACAGGTGCTGTTCATCTACCACTTTCCCTGCCCTCCCCCATGTGGATCTAATTGAGAAGGCTCTGAAGTCCTTTAGAGCTCAAGGTCATTCAAAGACCAAAAGGAACACCCAGTCAACCTACTGCTGGACAGTGGTGGAAGAACGATTCCCCTTCTTATTTTATGTTATGACTCATTCAATCACTCTTCGTGCCAGTCAAGCTTTGGACATGACATGACATCCCCTTCCTCTCTCCTTTTGCCACAGGCGTCGCTGCTTTCTGCCTCTATCTCCTAGATTTCCTGATTTCTTTCAAAGGGTTGCTCGCCCGCCGATTCTTGCAGGACGTTCTTCCTGATCCCCTCAGTTGTTAATACCTTCTCTTGAAATTTCTTTTTATAACTCGGGGTGTACGTTTTCATCTCTATATGTGACTGTTATATTTCCCCGTGGATCATCGACTTCTTGAGGGTAGGGACTATTTCATTTTTGCCCATTATTGGACAGAGAGCGGTTGTTGGAGCCAACAAGCCCCGGGTTCAGATCCTTCAGATGACACATCTAGGCTGTCGGCGTGGCCCTGGGAACCTCTCCAAGCTGCAGGCGGCTCCGCTGTCTCTTAAATTACAGAAAAGGGCAACTCCCCATAATAGTGGAGTAATTGGTCTAGTCCCTAGCACTTCATCAACATTTGTTAAATTGAATTGGATTGATTTAGAGGCTGAAAGAGCCCTGGGGGAATCACCAAGTTCATTCTCACACTGGGAATTTCCGTGGGGCTTTTTGGGCAGAGCTCAAGACTTTGAAAGGCACTCAGACCACAGTTCAAATCCCATCTCAGACCTTTCTTTATCAGACCTCTGCGTCTCAGCTTCCTCCTCATCAAAATGAGATGCCTGGACTCAGTGGCTTCTAAGGGCCCTTCCAGCTCGAAATCGGTGACCTTGTGAGCTTTTTCTATGGACCCAGCGGAGGGACTCGAATTAGTACCTGTCCTACTTTAACAACCAACAGAGCAAGCCTGGTACAATGGCCCGGGGCCTGGTTCCAAGTCACGTGGCTTTTTGGTGACCCTGGCTCTCGGAGAGTGTAGGTTACCTAAGAGATGCTGCTGATGTGAGTCTGGGAGGGAACTCCCTGCGCCGATGAGATCACTGATCCAGACAAAGAAAAAGTGGCCCAATTAAAGTGAAATCATTCAGGGATTTTTCCTAGTGAAAATTTTATTATTTCATCTACACTTGCTGCCCCAGTCTCTCCTCTCCAATTTGATGTTTGCCCTTGGTGGTGCTTGCTCAGGGCTCGACATTCATTTCCCTGGGTTTGGGGTCTTTCATTCCTCTTTTAATTCGGTCCTGTTTTCTTGGCCCTTTGCTGTGATTTGATGGGTGAAAAATCTGGAGCTTAGATTCACAAGCTGCGTGACTCACTTAAGACCTAATTATAACTTGTTTGGGCTTCTTCTGCACCTCAGAAAATGGACATTTCCTCTCCATATTTTCCCTAGGGAAAATTAGATCACTCGTGTAGACTGGTGTGCACGTGTGTGTGTGTGCATATGTGCCTGTTAGTGTGTGTGCGTGTGTGTAATTCCCAGGCCTGGAATGCTCTTTCTTCCCCTCCCTTTGTCTTAGAATTCCTGGCTCCTTTTTAGGCTCAGCTCAAGGGCACCCCCTGCATGAGGCTTTTCCTGAGTTAATATCCATGTAGGGTTTTTCGATTATTAAACGAGTCACTTAATCAGTCAACAAGAACTCTGTGTAATTTAAAATGTAATTTAGAATTATCATCTATGTATAGATCAATAAAGAGAGAACTGGCCTCAGATTCAAGAAGAGAACGCCCTGCCCCTGACATCTACTAACTGTATCACCCTGGGGAAATTATCTGGTGCCTCGGGTATTGGCAACTTTCTGATAAATCAGACATTCCCTTAAAAACATTATTATTAATTTTCTTTCTCTTACTGCCCCAGCCATTTAACAATTTAAAAGACAAGAAACAAATGCTCAAACTCTCAAAATAACTATAAAATAGTCCAGAAAAATTACATCCATTTTTTATATCTCTATCTATCCATCTATCAATCAATCTATCTACCCATCCATCCATCTATCTATCTATCTATCTATCTATCTATCTATCTATCTATCTATCTATATCATCTATCTGTCTGTCTGTCTATCTATCCATCTATCAATCTGTCTGTCTCTCTATCTATTTATCTGTCTGTCTGTCTGTCTCAATCTATCTCTCTGTCTGTCTCTCTCTCTATCGTCTGTCTGTCTCTCTGTCTATCTATTTATCTGTCTGTCTGTCTGTCTCAATCTATCTCTCTCTGTCTGTCTCTCTCTCTATCGTCTGTCTGTCTCTGTCTATCTGTCTGACTATCTATCTATCTATCTGTCTATGTCTATCTGTCTGTCTGTCTATGTCTGTCTGTCTGTCTGTCTGTCTGTCTGTCTGTCTGTCTGTCTGTCTGTCTGTCTGTCTCTCTCTCTCTCTCTCTCTCTCTCTCTCTCTCTCTCT
>NW_027185804.1:24652733-24676078 GCF_028583685.1 Petaurus breviceps papuanus
TGCCCTGTCCTAACCTGCTTGTCTCCTTCTGGGTTCTGAGTCTATCACCTCTCTGCCAGACGGGGGTGGCATCACCATCTTTAATCTTCTAGAATCATGTAGCCCAGCGGTTCTCAATCTGGGGTCAAATTGGAGAGCAGATGCCTATCTGCTTTGGTGGAGGGAGTTTCGTCATTCAGTAGTTCTTTATTTCTTTCCCTGTCAGTGTGTGAGTTGTACACTGAGTAGATTGTGAGCCCAGGCTTGACTGTCAGACAAGGACACTTGTCAGGGACTCGCCATATATACTGCTCTTGCCTCTCCAGGACCAAAGACTCTTGAGTCTTGGAGGAGAGAATCTATTCAGCACTGGAGTGAACCCTGTGACAGAGCTACCCAAAGACTCTAACAATTTCTTCCTTGACCATCAGGAACACCAGGAAGTACCTAGCCACTGCTTCGACTATATCCCTTCCTTCCCCAAGTTTTCTACCCCTTGCTTAGGAATTGATATTCAAATCAACATTGCCATTGCTACTGAAGAGGGCATGACTATCTCCTGCCCCATAGGTGGGTAGGGCTGCACTCAAAATTCCTGAGACTCAGAGTCTCCAGTCTGCTTTGCTGGACACCACTCTTGCTCTCTCCTACCCTTCCTTGCCAGTCCCCTCCCTCCTATATCCCTAACCTGCTCTACCCTATGCTTCCACAGTGCCTTCTAGAAACTGTCCTATTATTTACAAATTGGGCCTTCTTTCCAGAAATTACTTTGTATACATTTCGTCTTAATTTTCTAAGAGTAGATGGCTTTCTTCCCTTGCAATGCAAGTCATTTGAAATCAAGGACTGTTTAATCTTTGTCTTACTATCCCCAACACCTAGTAGGGTGCCTGACATAAGACAATAGATGCTTATTAAATTAAAATGATTTAAACCAGGGGTGCAGGTTGAGAGTTTTGTGTTTTTTTAATTATATACATATATGTATGTATGTATGTATATAACATTCAGAGTTTTTGCCCACTTTGGGCAGCTAAATCAGTCAGAATAGCCTTGTCCCAGTCTAAGGAGAGATGAGGCTGCCTCATAGCTTCATATTCTAATGATATCCCTTTATTTTCTATATTACCACAGATCTCCTGGTGTTGGCATATGTCTTCAGGATTTCTAATAACTTTAAAAAAAAGCCTTGGGGCAAAGAGAGTTTGTGACAACTTTGGTTAAGGCAAATATCTATTTTAATTCTTTCCTTGTGTGTTGAACACAAGATATACATATGTATATATATATGTATATATATTCATATATTATCTGGGATGTTCCAAAAATCTTAATATGGTTTTAAGCCATAAACTTAAAATTGTACTAAGACTTTTAGGATACCATATATGTGTATATGCATGTATATATGTCTGTATATTTACACATACACACATACAAATTTATACATATGCACACCTACAATGCACATACATACACATTCACAATATACATAAATTTATAAACACACATAAACATTCTATAGCCTGAAGTCTTGACAGGTCCCATAAAGAACCATATGATACAGGTACTATGTAGCAGATTTCAAACCCAGGTCCTCGACTGCAAATGCAATGCTGTTTCATCCACATTAGTCATCAGCCAGGTTTCCCCAGGGTCACCCAGCTGGGTTCAGTTGTCAGGGAAAGAATTTAACATAGTCTTCTAGTCCCTCTCTGTGGATTTCCCCCACGAAGTCAAGCTGCTTGCAATTCTGAATAAGCACCCAGGATTTTCTTACCAAATTTTAGGAATGACATCACGATATAATTATTTGACTATTTTTAAAAAGCTCTTGTCATTTTGAAGGAAGTCAGTGATCTCAGACCCACATGCTAAATAACAATAATGATAATAAGAATAGGAGCACATATATAATCCTTTAAGTTTTACAAAGCACCAGCAGAGCCAGGTTCAGGTTTCCAGCAGAGATCAGCTTCAAGACCTTGGAAATGCCACCAATGCTCAGAGAGCCCCGACTCCTTCACCTGAAAGAAGATAATGCTTATGCTCTCTGTCTCACCGAGTGATGGTGAGGGAGAAGCTGTGTCAACCTTAAAGGGCGTTAGAAATGAGAGGTGCCTCACACCAGGTGTGACATCTCCTTCCTCACCTCATACTTCCTGTTATGTGTTCATAGAATAGAAAGGTCATCCATTCTAGTAGAAGTAGGAGGAGGAGGAGGAGGAAGAAGAGGAGGAGGAGGAGCAGGAGTGGTGGTGATGATAGCGGTGATGGTGGTAGTAGTAGCAGTCATAGTGGTAGTTGGTGGGTGGTGTACATATACATGGTAGCAGTAGTGTTAGTAGTAGTAGTGGTGGTGGTGGAGTTAGTAGAAGCAGCAGCAGAAAACATTTCTATAGCACTTTTAAGATTTATGCATGTACTCTCGTTTGATCTAGTCTCCCCCTACCCTTTGCCTATGATTCTCTCACACTTGAGGAACCACAGGGCCTTCAAATGGGGAAGCATCAGAGCTATTTAAAAAGGCAGCTGACCAATTTGTCCTTCCCATTCAGTTCAGGCAACCTTCAAAAATGGCCCCTGACCAAATTCACCTGGTGCCTCTCCGTTTTTCTTAATCTAGGGCTATTTTTATTGTGTGCTTTTGAAAATCCTAGAGGTTCCCTAAATTCACCCTAGAATAGGGACCTTAACCTTTTTTATATCATGGTCTCTTTGGCAATCTAGTGAAGCTTATGGGGTGCTTTTTTTTCATAATAATATTTGTCAATACATAAAATAAAGTAAAATGGATTACTAGGAGAACCATTATATCAAAAGAGTTATCAAACATTAAAAGTTCCAGGACAATATATCCCCTGAAACATATTCATGGACCCGTTGAAGGCAGAATCTGTGGAACCTAGGTTAAGAACCTCTGATCTAAAGGATATTTTGTGATCTTTCTGTAAAAGAAGGATTTGGCAAAACAGAGGCCCAGGCAAGTCAGGGACCAACCCTTGCAGCTGTCCCCCAGACTCAGTTCCAAGCCCAGCCCAGCTCCAGTTCTTGCTTGAAGTATTTCCTTATTTTCTAAGACAGACCAGGCCAGTTCTGTGCAGATAAAATAGCAAAGGTGTGGCTGAATAATCAGGAGAACATTTCAGGTAACACCTTCCAAGTCTTATCTTAGCACCTAAGTCACTAATGAGACTGATCCATCTGATGAAGTAAAGGAGAAAGTTAATCATAACTTGGCCTTGAACTGGAGATAAGCCGCCATATTGTCTTGTTATGCCTGGTGACTGTTACTAGCTATTGCGTGTTCTCTTGCACATTTTTTTTTTCTATTTTGTGGTATGATCTTTGAGGGAGGTACCCTGTTATCAAGTCTGTTTGGGCCAACACATGAGCCATTAGGAAAGAGGAATTAGTCTTAACTGACTTGCAGCTTTAGCTTTAGCTGCTTTAGCAGCAGCTATTTTAGGGAATGCTTCTGTCCAGGAATGTGTTTATAGGTGAACTCAATTTTCCAGTCCCCAGATATTTCTGTGTCTTTTGAGAGTTGACTCACAGCACTCTCCTCTGGAGGTGGAGAATTGGGCAGAGAAGATGTCACACATGGCCTGGCAGATGGCTTTTTCTCTCCTACTAGTTGATAGTTAATCAAATACACTTTTATTTGAATCCTAACCCTGTTACTCCTTATATGACCATCAGCAAGTAACTTGGCCACTTTGGGCCTTAGGTTCCTCACCTGCAAAATGAACAGATTAGACTAGATGGCCTCAGATTTAACTTCCAACTCTAGATCTCTGCTCAGATGATTCCATAAGTAGTGGGCTTCTAAGGACCCATCCAGTAGGTCAGAAAAGGTATGCCCACTTATCTGGTTGAAACCTGATGACCTCAGAAAATTCTAATCTTTAAAAAAAGAGTCTTAGAGAGGGTACACAGTCTAACCTCCCATCTACAATAAGAATTACAGGCTGATGGGAACAGTAACCTTAGAGGCCGTTTAGTCTTCCCTTTCATTGGGCAGCTAAGTGGCATGGTGGATGTTAGAGCACTAGCTCTGGGGTCAAGAGGACTCATCTTCCTGAGTTCAAATCTGACCTCAGATACTTACTAGCTGTGTGACCCTGGGCAAGTCACTTAATCCTATTTGCCTCAGTTTCCTCATCTGTAAAATGAGCTGGAGAAGGAAATGGCCAACCCCTCCAGTATCTTTGCCAAGAAGACCCCAAATGGGGTCATGGAGAGTTGGACAAGACTAAAGAATGACTAAGGAAAGTCTATCCTCTCATTTTAAAGATGAGGAGGCAGTTCTTTGCCAGTGGTCACACAGGTGATCGATTGCTGCCCCCTGGTCTCTGATGAATTCCTGCTCTTTAACCGTCCCTCATCTGCCTCGGTTTCTGAACTGCTGCTGGCTCTGATCTCTGACAAAAGCACCTTCACCGATCCCATACTACTCCCTGGTTCTCTTGTTCCCAGCACCAGTCTCTGTTGTTTTCTTTTAAATCTTAACACCTCTGCTCTCTGTCTGTGATCTCCAGAATGACTCCAGAGTCTTGAATTTCCAGGCTCCCAATCAGGCAATGAGCTTTTATTAAGCACCTGCTGTATGCCTCTGTCTCTAGCACAGTGTGAGGCACATGGCAGATCCTTAATAGAGGCTGGTTGATTAGTTGTTTCAGGCACTAGGACACAAAGACAAAAATGAGAAAAATAAGCCTCATTTTCTTGGCTATGCCCGAGGAGTGACAGTCCCTACAGAGTATGAGGGCATTGCACATGGCAATAGTGCCCCCGCCTACCCGGGCTTCACCTATAGTGGCAGAATATTGTAAGTGGTGAAGTTTCTCTGCAGATGCAGTCACTGGTCCTTGTCATAGATATGAGAGAAGACACAGGGCTAATGGTCCTCGAGTCCTGAGCAATAATTATTACAATAATTATTAGAGCTATGCAGACACAAATGCTCAGAAAACCAGCTATGGGGTGGGGCTGGAGGGCAGTCCTCTCATCCCCTAAGTTTCTTGGGCAATTATGGCCAGGCAGAACTTGGTCTGTCTAATGCAGGAAGGTGGATCAGTGATTAGAGCTTTAGGCCTGCATTCAGGAAGACTTGAGTTCAAGTCTGATACTGGGTGAGCCTGGGCAAGTAATTTAACCTCTGTCTGTCTCAGTTTCATCATCTATAAAATGGGGAAAGTTATAGCACCTCCCTCCCAGGGTTGTCTTGAAGGTCAGATGAGATAAAATTTGTAAGGCACTTTGCAAACTTTAAAGCACTATATAAACTGGTTTTTTTTTTTTTAAGTCTTTACATCCCTGTCTTGATCAGGCTGGAAGTGTAATAGCTACTTATGATTCTGACCCTTCTTGGCTCTTACTCCTGTTACTGAATGGAGCTGTGGCGAGTCCACTCCAAGCTAACGTTAGTTCATCTCAATTGGGCCCTTACTGATACCCATCAATCCTTTGGCTTGCTTATTTATTTACTCATTCATTCATTTATCTATCTATCTATCTATCTATCTATCTATCTATCTATCTATCTATCTATCTCTGTCTATCTATAGATAGACAGGCAGTCTATCTATCTACCTATCTGTGTGTCTATCTATCTTTCTCTCTGTCTATCTATCTATCTGTCTGTCTGCCTGTTTATCTATCTCTCTCTCTGTCTGTCTCTCTATCATCTATCTATCTATCTATCTATTTCTGTCTGTCTATCTCTGTCTGTCTGTCTATCTATCTATCTCTCTGTCTGTCTCCCTGCCTGCCTATCTATCTACCTACCTATCTGTCTATCTATCTTTCTATCTCTGTCTGTCTATCATCTATCTATCTATCTATCTATCTATCTATCTATCTATCTATCTATCTATCTATCTATCTATCTATCTATCTATCTATTTATCTATCTATTTCTGTCTGTCTATCTCTGTCTGTCTGTCTATCTCTCTCTCTCTGTCTGTCTGCCTTCCTGCCTGCCTTTCTGTCTGTCCGTCTATCTATCTCTCTGTCTGTCTGTCTATCTGTCTGTCTTTCTGTCTGTCTGTCTGTCTGTCTGTTTGCCTGTCTGTCTATCAGTAGAGACAGGGTCTTCTTATCTCATCCAGGTCACAGCAGCCACTTACACACCCCAGGGGCTGATCAGGGCTTTGACCGTCTCCATTTCCAACCTGGCCTGTTTTATCCTTCCTTAGGAGACCCTCTTGGCTCTCTGCTCTCAAAGGTTCACCATATTGGTTACAGATTTAGTGCAGATTTAGCCCGAGCTCCAGTGACATGCCAGCCTGAGCCTCCTTCCTCAGTGTCAGGCATCCTATAGTCAGTCTTTAACCATTCCTGGAGGCCTAGACAACATTGTAAGCCCCCTTTCAGTTGGACAGTTTGTTTTATGTTATCTCTTGGGCCCTCACCATTATTACCTGTAGAATGAAGGGCTTGGGCTAGATGACCTCCAGGCCCTTCTAACTCCAATGCCATGATTCTGTAGTTCCAGCTCTAACAGTCCTGTCTTCTGGGGTCTCTTGGAGCTCAGACAATCTGCATTCTAAGGGCCTCCCTATTCTGCAGACTCTGCTCAAGGTCCCTTTAAGATCTAACTCTCTACATTCCATGTTCTCATGTCCCTTCCAGTTCTAACACCCTGTATTCTAAGGGATGTAGAACACTAACATTCTATGGTTTGGGTCCTTAGTTCAGTGTCTGGCAAACTGGCAAATACTTGTTAACTACATTCCCGTTCAGTTCTAACATTCCTAATTCTGAGCCCCTTCTCAGACCTAGCATTCCATGTTCTATGTTCTGAGGTCCTTTCTGGCTCTAACGCCCTATGTTCTAAGTCCCTTCTCAGACCCAGCATTCCATGTTCTATGTTCTAGGATTCTTTCTGGCTCTAATGTTCTACAATCTACATTCTGGGGTGTTGTCAGGCCCAAAGATCTGTGCTCTAAGGCACTCTCCTGCTCCTCTAGTCCATGATTCTGTGATTTCTTTCTGTTCATGAGCTCAGAGCTTCATGAGGTCCGTGTTTCAGGAAATATCTGTTTTCAGAGAATTCCTCTACTTAATTGACTCTCACTCTTGGGGTTTAGTAATGCTCCAGGCAGCATTTGTCCTAAAATGTGAGCACAATCATGAAGAAGTACTGTAGGAGAGAGTGGAACACGCTTTCCCATCTGTAGGATGAGAGCACTGGAGTCAATGGTCCCCAAGGTGTCTTCCCTCTCACACATTCTGTGAGCTCATTCCCTCAAGCTGGAGCTGAATTATCCATCCATATGGGATTGTTCTTAGTTCCATGTTCTCATATCAAGGAAGCTGGATTCGAATCTGGGGGTGGGAGCGGGGAAGGTCTCCATGGCCTTCAGTGAGTCCAGAGAAGGTTCGTCTTTGATAGGGACGTGCAGTGCACCACAACCACAACCTTCCATATTGGATCGTCCCAGGATCAGATAGATTCAGGGCCAGGAGGGATTTCAGAGGCCACTGAGTCCAGCCTGCTCAGTTATCAGCGTGAGGCACTTGCCTAGCATCACACAACTAGTAAATACCTGAGGTAGGAATTGGTATGCTGGGGGTAGGAAGGGCCCAGAAGTAGAACTGCCTGTCCCCCACATGGTCCATGGTGTCTGCTCCCAGAAAAAGAATGCTTAGTTATGGCTCTGATGAGGAGAGTTTTAAGGGACCACCTAGCTTGTGGAGATTCTTGTTCATGTGATCTGTATATAGACAAGGGTGAACTAAGAGTGTATTTTGGAAACAGTGGAAAGGAGGCAATGAGTCAGGGATCATTGACCTTAAATGAAGATATTACTCCTGGGTGAGCCTTCTGGGCAATGCCTGTACAAGTGTATGTGGGGGTGGGGTGGGGGAGGGACAGGCAGATCTGACCTACTTAGAGGTAGAATGGAATCAAGGAAGAGAGACAGAGACAGAGAGACAGAGACTTGTTTGTCCTTTGTTCTTGAAGAAGACCATGACATGAGGGAGGTGATGCCAAGACATGCAATTGAATTGGGTTTGAGTGAGGAGGTGGAGGGAGCTGTGCAAAGTCACCAGCCTCACTTTCTCCTCCAGATCCTTCTAGGTCCAGTGGCTAGATATAGGTCAGGATGACTGGAGATGGCCCTCAAGATACAGAGCTAGAGACAGACAGATGGAGGGACAGAAACAGATACAGAGAGAAACAGAGCCAGACACACACACACACACACACACACACACACACACACACACAGATGGAAAGAGAGAAAGCAGAAAGAGACTGAGGTCAACAGGGACAGAGACACACAAAGGCAGTGAGAGACACAGAAAAAAGAGAGAGGGTATGTGGATGAGAGAGATGGGGAAACACAGAGAGGAAGAACTGACTGGGGGTTGAAATGTCATAAGAGAAGTAGAACCCTGGAGTTGTTTAGATAATGGAGGGAAATTTGCAGCTTGGGTGGGAAACCCACGGAAGTGTATTTCATGCTCTTAAAAAAACGCTTCCAATTTTGGTTTTCTAACCCCAAACCTGTGAAATAGTTGTGGTTTTGAGCAATACAGTCTGGGTATTTTTAGAGCTATACTTAATGTCCAGGTTGAGTAACTGAATATAGCCTACCTGGAAGTGGTACTTTATCTACCGACAAATTACAAGCAGAGAGAAAGATGGGACATCAACAAATGCAGTGGTTATTCTCACCTTCCCTTAGAACTCAATCCAAAGTTGGCAATTCCTCTCCTTCCCTTTAACTTTCCCTGCTGCCCCTGTTCTGATACCCTCCTTGTTCACCCATTCTTTCCTCACACCATAGGATCATAGACTTCCATTTGGAAGGACCAGAGAGGCATCCATACTTCCAGTCCATTAAGGGGAAACCCACCATGTTGGGAGGAAGCCCACCCCACTCTGGAATAGCTCCGATTATTAGGGAGTTCCCTTATTCCAAGTCTAAACCTGCCTTTCTTCTAGCTTCCATCCATCTTTCCCACTTCTGTTCTCAGAAGTCCAACAGAACGAGCATGATCCCTCTTGTACACCATAGTTTTTCATGTCTGGAAGGCAGCTCTCATTCCCCACTCCCTTCTCTTTTTTAGGTTAAATATTCCTGATTTTTTTCAACAAATCCTTTCAACAAGTGTGACTATACCCAAGACCCTTCACCATCCTTGTTGCCTTCTGACTAATCTCCTGCTTATCCATGCTCTTCTAAAGTATGGGGCCCAGAACCAAATTAGACGCAGTCTTCCTGATGAGTTCTGACAAAGGCCCTAATTTGGAATGATGACTTTCCCATTCCTGTAAGCTGGGCCTCTTAATGCAGTCTAAGACCACCCCCAGCCCCAATCTGGCCCTTTGCCAGTTAGTCTCTCAGAAATCTAAGATGACTCATATAGAATTGTCCTCTAGGCAGAGCACCTGGAGATGAGGACTTTCAGCCAGGGCACTGATGTGGGGTAGGAGTGAAGCTGGAGAAAGACCACACTCTCTTCTTGCTTCTTAGTCTTTTGTTGACCTCCCCTCTCTGTCCCCTGCCCCAGTCCCCTGTCTGACCAGGGCTTCTACCCCCTGTGTGTCCCATCACTGACATGCTCCACTCCCAGGGCCCACATTTCCCTCCTCTCCCACTGGCACATTTCCTGCTGCTGGGCCTGGCAGCCTTCAGCTCCATGGAGGATCAGCAGGAATGGCATCATTCCTTGGCCTCCATAGCAGCTGCCTCTGGGTCTCTGCCATGCCCCAACACCTGCTCCACAGAATTTGCCCAGATGCAGGAATTCCTAGCTCTAGTTCTGTCTCAGGCTGGGTTCCGTGTTGTCCCAGCAGCTGCGACCCCTGAATGCTGCTTGTGACAGCAGGTGACTTCAGCCATCAAATGCTATCAAAGCTATTTGCTTCAGTGGGGTTGCATCAGTCCTGGGGGCACTTATCTCCCCTCTGCATTATAGCCAAACTGGATTACTTGCCATCTGGGTAGGAAGCATTAACTTCTGATGTACTCCTGTGTACTAAGGACCACTGGACCTTTCTATTCATCCTGTGGCTGCACCCTTCTATTTAACTTTCCCTAGGAGAACTTGAGCTCCTTGAAAGCAGGACCTGTTTGTCTTTTCTATCCCCAACATTTAGCACAGTACTTTTGTATATAGTAAGTGCTCAATAAATGTATTTTCCATTAATCTATTCATTCTCTGGGCCTCTACATCTGGCTCCACATTTTTTTTTAAGTGCCACAAAAATTATTAGTATTTGTCTCAGCTGTTATTGAACCTGGTAATCTCAAAACTTAGTATGAAGACAAAGAACTAATAAGTACAGAATGATGCTATCATTGTCAAATTATGCTTTCATAATAAAGTCAACAATTAACATCTACCCCAAAGGCACAGGATTTCTAGGCAATTCTGGGTTCTCAAAGCTGGTGGCTCAGGAGTCAGAGGAAGTGGGTTTGAACACCTCCTACCCTTTATGCCCTTGTAGCAGCAAGCACCCCAAGGGTCCTTAAGGTTTGCTGCCAACACAGGTTCTTGGATCTGCTTTGATAAAGGAAAGCAACTCAAAATGGGTTAACAAGCTTACTTTAATCAGTCAGACATATATCGTTTACCTAGTTCAGGGGAAAGAGGTAAGCACCCCGAATTTCAGAATATACAGACAGAATTATCAAGACAGAAACAGATCAAGTAGACAGCTTTCCAAACTGTCCAACCATTACATCCATACCCAATCAACATCTGGGTTTCAACATCTGGGTTTTTCAAAGCCCGGGGCGGGGGGGGCCTCTGGACAACGGCTTCCCAGAATCCATATCAAATCACAGAACACTTTTCAAAGTGAGCCCCCAAAACAAAGCCTCACATCAGGGCTTATATAGCCTTTTCCTGGCTCAGAGAATGTAACAACCTTCTGGACCCACTGGCCAATCAAGAAGTATCTAAGAAAAACAAGCCTCCCACCCCAGGCTCCAGGTGCACTTTAGCCTAGGGGCAGGGAAGATCTTTAAAATTTACATTCCCATTACAGCCCTGTGTGACACTGAACTGAACACTTAATTCCTCTGAGCCTCAGTTTCATTATTTGTAAAATGGTAGGGGGGAGGGGTTGGACTAGATGATTTCTAAGATTAATTTTCAGCTGTAAGAGGATGAGCCTCAGATTTGCAACTTCAACCTTCATTCTCATCCTTTTCATCCTTTCCACCCCTATTTTTTATTATGAAAAAAAGAACAAACACAAACATTTCAACATAAATATTATCATAGATGTAAAGCTAGTCCTATTATTTTGCAGATGAGGAAACTGAGGCCCAAGGAGATTGTGACTTGAACAAGGTCACACTCATATGTTAGACGAAAGATTTGAACCCAAACTTCCTGACTCCAGAGTCTATATTCTTTCCACCCTATCCCCTGTGAGTGTATGGATCTAGTTAGTGTTTGAGTAGTGCAGGGCTAGTGTAGGACACTATGAACTTCTGCTACATACATTTTTGTTTTTCTAAGTGTGCACTAAATATAAGAAGGTAGTAACAACATCGCTCCGTTTATGTACCCTTCTGAATTTATTTTTGTTTCTTCCTGTGCATATTTAATGTTTGCTTTCTTCTTTCTTTTTAAAACATTTCTTTGCCTTTCTATTTCTACTCACTAACTCATCCCTTTCCTAATGCCCCAAAATAGAAGTATTTCCTCTCTTGGAACAAATGAGTATAGTCAACCAAAACAAATCAAGCCACTTGCCACATCTGGAAATACATCTCCTTCTGCTCCACTGGAGGGTCACCTCTCTGGGCAGAAGGGGGAGCAATGCTGCATCATCAGCATGATCAAGTCCCTTGAAAGGTCACTGCGCTGGTTGGAAAAACCTTTAAAAATGGTCACCCTTGGCCTATTTTATCTTCAGACAGGAGTCATTTGGGGATTTTGCCCAAGTGTGAAGACAGGTCAGAGCAATAAAAGAAGTGTTTCCTGAGCACCCACGAGGCACTGTGGGAGCTACACAGATGAATGAAAAGAGTTCTTTGCCCTCAAGGGGTGGACCTTCTATTTACTCTCATAATCTCAGTGACATCAGTGCTCCTCAGCCTAACCCTGGCAGCAAGTATAGAAGGCCTGAATTCAAATCCTGCTTCTGACACTTATTAGCTCTTTGCCCCTGGATGAGTCAACCTTAATTTCCTTATCTGCAGAATAGGGATAACAATAGCACATACTTCCCAGGGTTGTTATGAGGAATAAATGAGACGATGTTTGTAAAGTGCTTCTTAAACTTTAAAACTCTCCCAATATGTTAGCTGTGATGAAGATGATGAGGAGGAGGAGGAGGAGGAAGAGGATGGTGACTGAAGTTATCAGAGAACAAAGATCAGGGGACTCCAAGGCTCTTTGACTTGATGGGTCTCCAACCATGCAGGATGTTGGGTTTTCATTGGGAATCAGACCTTTGGCTCCCACAGGGCCCTACTGAGCATCTGAGCAGCCTTTCAGAATAAAGCTGAGATAAAGGGACCATTGGGGTTGAAGGCATCCATTCTGGGTAAGACATTATCCTGGACTTCGTCCTCATTTTCTTCATCTAAGAATGCAATCTCTAGTGAGTGGTGGCAATCCTTTTCAAGACTTGTTCCCTTATAGGGTTTAGCAAACAAGACCAAACCCATTCATAAACAAAATTCCTGTGTGGCATTACTTCTCAGAGTCACAGAACTTGAGTGGATGGAGTTCTGGACTTGGAATTGGGAGACCTGGGTTCAAATTCTGCCTCTAACACTCCTTGGAAAAACAAAATTGATGGCCTGGAGTGTATTGATAGAGTTTGAGTGCCATGGTTCTCATTGTATCTTTCGGTAACCATGTTTGTAGAGACATTATAGATGTGTAATTAGATCAGGAGGACACAATTTGCTTCTATTTTAATTGATTTGTGGGTTCTTTGATTTTTTTTTCTGGGCTACCACCCTTACCTGCCAGTGGTAAAATATCTCTCTGCAACTGGAAGGTGTGTTGGTATTTTCCAGTTGGGCTTTTATCCAATTCCTTTAAGCCATCTTGGTATGTGGGGATGGGCTTGGCATTTTCTAAATTTATACTATTTAGTCCTCCAGTTTCTCTTTGGGGGTAGAAATTGATGCCAATGTCTGCCCTTTTGTTCCTGATGCTTATGGTGGTCATGGAGACAGGAAAACTAATTGACTTCTAGACCCAAGAGAGGACAGATCCTGCCACAACATGGTGCAGGGAAATGGGTTCTTACTAGACCGAGGATTAGAAGATCTGGGTTGAAAGCCCAGCTCTGCCATTTCTTTCCTATGTGACTTTGGACAAGTCACTTAATGTTTCTGGGCCTCAGTTTCCCCAATTATAAAATGATGAATTTGGACTCCAAAGTCCTTCCCAGTTCTAAATCTAGAATCCTATGAAATTTGAAATAAAAAAAAAAATAAAGTCCTTTACAACCTGGAAAAAAAGAAATTTTAAGGGGCTTTCTAACTTATAATGGGATTTCCTAATATTTATAATACATTTCTACAGTGGTAAACATTTTCAAAGCATGCTCCCTACAACAATCCTATGAAATAGGAAATGAAAGTGATATCTTTCTTATTTTATAGATGACAAGCTAAGGCTCTGATACTGTCCAAGATCATTGTGCTTATAACTAATAGAGCAGAATTTGTACTCAGTTCTTCTGACTTTATGTCCAAGTCACATTCCTGCACTTATGTTGGCAGATGTCCTACATTCCCACCCCAAAATGCCTAGTACAGTGTCAAATACACAGCCAGATTTCCTGCAGGTACTCAGTAAGAGTGTATTGAATCTTTCCTGGCAGGAGGAAGCTACTCACAAGATTGATTTGATGGCGCCATTTCCTATCTTCATCTCAGAGCATTAGAACAAGGCCAAGTGCATTTGATAAAAAATTAATAAAGCCACAAGACTGGTATTTCATTGAAAATATTTTTTAAAAGCACTTACCTTAATATACACTTCTACTGAGGAAGGCTGGCTTTCGGGGCTCCCTCATTCTTCTTGCAGTTTTCTGAAAAAGACCCATTTTTTTAAGGTTCCTTCCCCCACAAAAATACATCTACTCCTAAAGGCACATGACTTAAATTCTACCACTAGTGCTGCATTCTTCTGATTTAAGGCTTTAAATGGAAATGTGCATTGAGATAACACTTAGAGACTTTTCTGACATTTCTACATGAACCCAAGTGAATTTCAAAACTTTTTCTAAGAGCCCAGGTGAAACTTGGCTGATCAGTGACGTTTTGGGAGAGAAGAAAGAATGGAGGCTCCCCCTTGTTCCCAGTCTTTTAGAGGACCAGCCATGGCTGAGGAGAAGTTCAGAAACACCAGCACTATGGGGCACACTGGTGTGTTCTTCCTACTGGAAACAGCATTCTGTTGAAATACAGAGAGGCAGAGTGCAGTGGGTTCTGGACTCCGAGTTGTGAACACTTGCATTCCAATATTACCTCTGATGTTCACTAGCTTTGTTAGGTTTAATTTCGTTGAACTTCAGTATCCTCCTCTAAAAAATGAGGGGGGGCACCTTAAAGAATTGTTGTGAGTATGCAAGAAGACATCTGACAGAAAGAACTTTGCACACTTTTAAGCATTCTATTTGTTGCTCAGTCCTTTCAGTCATATCAGGCTCTTCCTGATCCCATTTGGGGTTTTCTTGGCAGAGATACTGGAGTTTTACCATTTCCTTCTCTAGCTCATTTTACAGATGAGGAAACTGAGGCAAACAGGGTCAAGTGGCTTGCCAAGGGTCACACAGCTAATAAGAGTCTGAGGCTGGATTTGAACTTAGATCTTCCTGACTCTAGGCCTGTCTACTAAGCTACAGTTATCCCTGTGTATATGGAGAAATGGTTGTTGAATATTTACCAGCACATCCCTGGATAGATGCAGAAAATTTTTGTGGGGGTGTGAAAGACAGCAACAATGCTGTGAATGAACCTGGGTGACCTGGGAAAGATGGTGGTACCTTCTGTTGGAGCAGAGAAGTTTGGAGAAGGGGTGGGTTCAGGAGAAGATTTTGGAGGTCCATTTGGATGTGTTGAGTTTGAGAGGATAGCACATCTGGATGGAGATGTCTGGAAGGCACTCAGAGATATGGGACCAGAGCTTTTCCTTATGTTCATGATCATACTTATTAATACTTCCTTGCTATTGACATTGTGATCCCAATAGTGACCATACCAAATAGGATTTTAAAATTTAAGAACCATTACGCTATTTTTAAAGGTAACGCCCAAACCTGTTTGGATATACAAGACTTTTAAAATTTCCTTTCTGAAATTCCACCTCTTCCCTCCCCCCTCAAACTCTTTATTAATCTTACTAGTAAGTAGCTAAATTGGTTGAAAGAGAACACTAATTAGCTTGCCTTACCTACTCAAAGAGAAACTAATGAGCAGGGAAATTTTGATGAAAGGGTTGGAAGGAGGAAGTAAAAACATTCAGAGTGACCTCTGTATCACCCAGTGTATAGACACTGTCAGTGAGGTAGCTGGTATGAAAGTGGTCAAAGTGCCAGGCTTGGAGTCAGGAAGACCTGAGTTCAAATGCTGCCTCAGATCCTCACTAACTGTGTGACCCTGGGTAAATCACTGAAATTCTCTAAGCCTCAGTTTCTTCATCTCTAAAGTGGGGAGTTCAATAACTCTTTCTTAGGGTTCTTGAAAGGATCAGCTAAGAGCCCAGATGAACCTTGGTGGGATCAGTGAGGTTGCAGGGATCTTAAAAGTGCTATAGAAATGCTAGTTGTAGGAGATAGATTATACTTCAGTTTATGATTCCTATCTTATTTTTTTTTAAATGGACCTGTGTGGTCCTCAGTATAGAGAATTTCCAGTGAGAAAACTCCTGGTGCTCACACTTCCTTGCATCTATACTTTCTCTGGGACTGATAGCTTTACAGAGACCAAGAAGCTAAAGAGTAGTCTGGAGAGGATCTCTCAGGTAGTGAGTGTCAGAAGCAGGATTGGAACCCAGCTTTCCTTGCCTCTGAGACCAGCTTTCTATTCACTATACCCAAAGCCCAGCACACAGTAGTTACTTAATAAAGGTTTTTTTGTTTGATTGGTTGATCAAGAGTTGTTTGTAGGATAAGATCATAGACACTTGGAGTCAAAAAGTTGCAACAGAAAGAACCTTTGGAGTTAGAGCGTCTGGGTTCAAATCCTATCTCTGATACTTGCTACCTAGATAAGGGACCCTGGAAAAGTCCCTTGTTTTCTTTGGGCCTCAGGTTCCTACTCTGTAGGATTAGGGGGTTGGACTACAGGGCCTCTCAGGTCCTTCCCAGTCCTAGTTCTTGGACTCTGTGAAGTTGGAAGGTGCAGTGGTGACCAAGGAGTTAAGCTGCTGGATGGGTGCATCTGGGCACCTCAAGAATCAGTTTGGGTCCAAGAATGGAGTTTGACCGAGTTCTCTGTGAGGCCTTGAGGGCTGCTTATCTACTCCCTTCCTGGCCAACCTTTGTTTGGTAGGAGATAGGGCTCCATCCTAAGACGTGATGATTGATTAGCTGGGAACTGAGATGGGTCTGAGTAGGGAGGAGGAAAATGAGGATAATGATGATGACCTATAGCTGTTACCAAGAGATAAAGAGAAACAGGGACTAGATAGGGCAAAGAGCCTTCACAGGGGCTGGGGCGAGGCTGAGGCAAGTGGAGAGCTAATTAAATAAGGCAAATAACAATGGAGACAGAACCTCCAGGACTGATGACTCAATAACATCCAGAAAGGAACAGCTCCTGCCTGATGTTGCAGAAGAGGAATGATAACTTGGGACAAGGCTATGAGAGCCTTGATAGAAAAATGGCAGCAGAAGGAGAGAGGTGAGGAGAGCACGGCAGACTCGTCCCCCCCCCCCCCCCCCCCCCCCAGGCTTCCCACCAATACTTTGTGCTGTGTGTGCCTATGATATATATGTGACTCTGGATGTCTATGGGATGAGGTCGAGAGGAAGCCCACAGAGGATACCAGTCTCAGAGTTAACAAAAGAGACTTTAGAAGACACAGAGTCCAACCCGTCCCAGAGCAAGGATCCTCTTTGTGTCTTTCTGTCATTTCTAACAAGTGGCTCTCCAACCTCCAACACCATTAGAATAAGAGCTATGAGAACCAGGCTCCAACTAGCCGACACTCAATGGGATCTACCTCCGACACTGGCCTAAATTTTGAAGGCATTAAAGATAAAAGAGAGGAAGCCTGTGACAACTCTGTGGGTTATCCTCAAAGCACTGTCCAAAGGGCATGCATTCTTCATCTTTTAGTGTGTCATGGATCCCTTTGACAGTCTGGTGAACCCTGTGACCTCCTTTTCAGGAGTTTTAAAACATATAATTGAAGCAAATGTTTTCTTTCAGTTAAAGTCAGTAAAAATGTTTTTTTTCCCTTATCCAAGTTTACAGACCTGAAACTTCTCCATGGACTGCTTGGAGGTCCATAGACTCAAGGTTAAGAATTCATGCTTTAAAGGAAAGAAGGTTGGACTTGGGTAATCCTGCCTAGGCATCACTTTGGGGGCCTTTGGTCTATTCCTTTCCCTTGCCAAGTCTTCTTATAAACTGGTTCTTCCTTTATAAAATGAATATACTTGTCCTATTTATGGCATATTTTAGGGCCTCAGTTTCCTCATTTACACAATTACAGGGTAGGACTAAATGACCTTTGAAGCCCCTTCCCATTATAATTCCCATAATCCCACCATACAGAGCATGGTTTCTGAGTGCATTAAGAAGGTAGGGCTCTAGATTTGTCATCAAGAAGATGTGAAGCTCAGATCTTGTCTCTGTCACTTACTGGCTGGCCAAATGGCTTTAACCTGTCTCAGTTTCCTCTTCTGTAAAGTGGGGATCATATTAGCACCTACTTCACAGGGTTGTTGTGAGGATTAAATTAAATGAAATAATGTATGCAAACACTAAAGTTCTGTGTTAATGCCAACTATCACTATTATTATGAAATCCTGCATGGTCAAAAATACTCACTGGTCTTCCAGGTGTAGGCTCATGTTGTGCTGTTTCTCTCTCCCTCCACACCCCAACCCTAGACCCCACCCAGAAAAGATATTAAAAAAGAAGTCCCCACCATGCCTCTCACTAACCACAGGCATCACTTTCTCCTGTAAGCTGATACGGATTCGGGGGTGGAATGTCTGTTCACTTTTGGAGGCCTGTTTCCTTTTTTTGTCTGATAAACTAGCACTTTAGCATTTCCATTTTTCCAACTCCACAAATGGCAAGGGTGCTTGTGGTGTGCTAAGGTGGCAGCCAGGAAGTGCCAGGGGACGTGTATTTTTAATTTGGCTTCCGTGAAGGCCAGGCTGGGTTTCTGAGGGGCTCAGCAACCTGGGCCTCCAGAATTCAGTTTTAGAAGGGAAAACACAATTGCTCCTCCTGGAGAGAAAGAAAAGGGTGAGGGGAGGGTGGAAACTAAGCCCTTTGTGTCACTTCTGTGCCCCCCTGGCAAAGCAGAAAAGCGAGCCAACCTTACCCGTCTCTTGGACTGGTGGACTGGGGCCAGTCTCTGCTCCTCCCCACCCCATCTCTGTTCTCTCCTCCACCCCACCATTGAATGTTACCAGGAACCCAGTTGAAAAACAGAAAAATGCTGACTTCATTTGGATAGACCTGAGTCAAAACAGCCTTTGGAATGGGGTCATAGCAAAAATTCTGATACTAACAGTAGAATGAATCACACTGGGACCCTGAGTCTTAGCCTGGCCATGGAAGGGCCCATCCTTTAAGGAGGATCTCAGCCTAGAACTGGAAGGGACCTGGAAGGGTCAGTGGAGTCAACTCTTTCATTAACTGAGGCCCAGAGAGGAAACGTGAGTTGCCTTAGACCAGGCAGGGATTAAAGATAATGTTGAGTTTCCAAAAAATAGCATCAATGCAAAAATGAAAGGCATCAATAAATACATGTGTATATATACATGTCTTTGTATATGTAGATTTTCTTTATGTATCTTTATATGTATATACACATAGGTGTGTGCATGTATTTTTATATACTACGTCTTTATATTTATATGTGTATATAAACATACATATGTGTATATGCAGATAGAAATGTATATGTACATATGTATACATGTGTGTGTATGTATATGATGAAAGTGCTTCCAGAGAAGCTGGGCCTGGCATTCTTTATTAGTCAGTACTTAGTGCAGTGCTTGGTATATAGTAAGTGCTCAATAAATACACTTTCATTCCTTCTTTTAAAATTGGGAATCACAGGGATGAGAGTTGAAGACTCAGAATCATCAGCTCCCTTTTCTGATCTCCCAAGTAAAGATGAGAACCTGCCCGGGCACTTTGGATTAACCTTTACTCTGTATTCACTTTAGTGTTTCTTAACCTGGCGTCCACAGACCTCCAGGTATCATGGGGTCTCTGAACTAGGGTGGGAAAATGCATCTTGATTTTCACTAACCTTTATTTTTCTTTGTTGTCCTATGTATCTTACTTTATGCATTTAAAAACCTTATTCTAAGAAAGGGTTCAGTGGTTTCACCAGATGGCCAGAAGGTTAAGAACCCCCAAGTAAAGGACCTAAGGAATGGACCTGGGATTTCATTGGCAAAGGGCATGTCCCTGGTGAAGAAATTCCCTCTAAGTTCAGAAGGTTGGCACTTTCTCAATGTCAGGTCTCAGTCTTCTGTGACTTAGGGTCTCAGAGAGTTGCCTAGAGCCCTGATGGTTAAGTGACTTGCCGGCAGGGTCCTGCTGCTGGCAGAGGTCGGGGCAGGCCTTGACCTTGGGTCTTCCTGGCTCCTAGGCTGTTTCTGTTTTTTCCTGAACGTTGCCTTTCACACATTTACTTATATGAGCACATTTATTTTCCCCTCTGATAGAATGTAAGCCCCTTGAGGGTAGCAACTATTTTGCTTCCATCCTGTATAGTGCCCTGCATATAGTAGGTGTTTCATAAATGCACACTGATGATCAATCTGTTGAAATTTGAACTTATTGAGGAAGTGAATCAAGGAAGGGAGGAACAGAGAACCAGGAAGTGGGTTCTGGGGAAAATCCTCAGTATAGGAGTAGGAGGGTTAATGGTGGCAAATACAGTGGTGAGACCAAGGAGAATGAGGATTAAAAGAATGGGAGAAAAAAAAGTTTATGATTAGTTCACTAGTTTTGTGACCTTGTGTCACACACTTAAACCTCTTTGAGACTGGTTTTCCTTCACTGTAAAATGAAGGGGTTGGCCCAGCTCTAAGGTTCTTTCCAACTCTCAATTCCAACTGTGATATCTTCTGGTGTAGTGGATAGGTACAGGGGTTATAGTGAGGAAGATTGAACTCAAATCCTACCTCTGCCATTTTACTACTTTTGTGACCATCAGGAAGTCAGATCATGGATTAAGAACTCCAGGAGATCTTCCAGGTCATCTTGTCCAAACCTCTGGCTTTACACAAGAGGAAACTGAGGTCCACAGAGGTTAAATGACTTGCCCAAGGTTACCCAGCTAATAAGTAACTGGTCCCAGTTATGATCTCAGGTTCTCTAACTCTAAATCAAGTGCCCTTCCTAATGCATTAGATCGTCAGACTCCTTCTCTGAGAGGTTTTGTGACCTACTCAAAGTCACTTAGCATTTCTGAACTTCCTCCATCACAGGAGGATGGGATGCCTGTAGTGCCTACCTCCCAAAGCCCTCATGAGGCTCACTTGAGATAATAATGCATATGAAAGCACTCTGCAGACTTTCAAGCTCTAGAAATACTCACTATTATGATGATGATCCTATAATTGGCTACAGAGGGAGAGAAAGTACCAAGTTGGGGAAAAACAGCATATTCCCTTCAAATGAAACTTTCAACTTCTTCATACTTCTTTTTTGTTATCAACCAATTTTGTTGACATTTTCATTTTTTTTATCAATACCTTTCGTTTTTGCATCAGTTTTAGTTTTGAATGTATCCCTTTCCCCATGTGCTCAGGGAGCCATCCCTTATATAATAAAAAATACATAGATATGTATATATATATATATATAAAAGAGGAAAATGTTCAGAAAAACTGAATAACACATTACTCAATTTAAGTCAACAAGCATTTATCAAGTGCCTACTATGAACCAAACCATGTGTTCAGTGCTGGGGGTACGCAGAAACGCAAAAGACGGTCCCTGCCCTCAAGGAGCTCATAGTCTGATGGAAGAAACAACATGAAAACGACTATGTGAGACAAGACACATCCAGGACAAACAGGAGACAATCCAAGAGGGAAGGGGCTAGGGTCAAGGCTTCTTGCAAAAGGTGGGAGTTTAGTTGAGGATTAGCGTAAACTGGGGAAATCAGGAGCTGGAGATGAAGGAGAGAATCCCAGGCATGGGAGGCTGCCAGTGAAAATGCTTAGAGCAGGATGGAGAGAGTCTTGTTCATGGAGTAGTTAGGAGCCCGTCTTTGAATTGAAGAGTATGTGTTGGGGGATAGGGAGGCAGATTTATGAAGACCGGAAAGGTAGGAGGTGCCTAGGTGATGAAGGGCTTTGAATGCCAGACAGAAGATTTTATATTGAATCCTAGAGGTAATGAGAGCCACTGAAATGTATTACATTGTGTGTGTGTGTGTGTGTGTGTGTGAGAGAGAGAGAGAGAGAGAGAGAGAGAGAGAGAGAGAGAGAGAGAGAGAGAGAGAGAAGAAAGAGAGAGAGAGAGAAAGAGAGCTAAACAGCTAGATCTGTTTGACATGGGGCAGAAAGACCTACTATACTACAATAGTCCAAACTTGAGGTGATGAGGAGAGAGAAGAGATGTTATAGAAGGTAAATGAATAGGCCTTGGTAGCAGATTGGATATGGGGGTGGAGCCACAAGGTGATATTTAGATTGGGAACCTGGGTGATGAGGACAACGGGTGATGCCTCTACTGGAATAGGAAAGGTAGAAAGAGGGGGAGGGATTGGGGGAAAAGTAAGTTGAGTTTTGAACATGTTGAGTTTAAACGATCAATAGGACATTCAGTTAAAGATGTTCAATAGGAAATTAGAGATTTGACACTGCAGGTCAAGAAAGAAGTTAGGTTTGAGAATGATCAACACAGAGATGACAATGGAATCCCTTGGAGCTGATGACATCACCAAGCCTATAGAGGCAGAAGAGAAGAGGACCAAGGACAGAGCCCTGGGAGACACCTGCCATTAGTGGGCATTCTGGTTGAATCTCCAGCAAAGATGACTGAAAAGTAGTTGGAGAAGTAGAAGGAAAACTGGAAGAGAGAAGAATCACAAAAACCTACAGAGAAGAGAGGAGCTAGAAGAAGACAGTGATCAACAGTGTCACGGTCTGATGGGAGGTCGAGAAGGATGAGGACTGAGAAAACATCATCAGATTTGGTCATGAAGAAACTGCAGCTTCAGTTGAGTCTGACAGTGCATACAGTTTTCCACACCCAGAGTCCCTCACTTCTGCAAAGAAGGACTCTTCTTATCTCTTCTCTGGTGTGAAGCTTATTTATTATAATTACGTAATGTGTAATTACATTTATTAAATCAAGTGTCTGGAGAAGATGCCAGCCTGCTCATGTTACAGCATCAGACCAGCACTGGAGGAATGCCCTTCTAAGGGCTGACCCTCCCCTAGATTCCTCTTCTTCAGGCTGTCCTCTTGCCTTCATTTGGCTTCTCTCTACACGGCATGTAGTCCACATGGTTAATGAATCATGTGTACCAGAATGGCAAAGGCACTAGGTTTGCTCTTTTCCTAAGCCCTCAGCTGAGATCAGCTTTCCAGTCCTCTTTAGCTGGAGTTTGAACCCATGACCCAGACTTCCAATTTTCTGAATTCCATGCTTCTGGTCACCCACAGCCTCCTCCCCTCCCCTTCAATGGAAAGAGGGCTAAGTTTGGAATCAGTAAACACAGGTCCAAATCTGGCTCTGCCACTTACATCCATCTGTAAGATGGGGGCAGTTGGTCTCGATGACCTCTGAGATCCCTTACAGTTCTGGCCTTTTGATCTTTTTTTCAGAGAAGCAGTGTGGTCTTGTGGCTAGAGGTCTAGTTAAACCTAGATTCAATTCAGTCTCTATCATCTATTAACTGTGTGACCAGGGACCAATCAATCAGTCATCAAATGTTTATTAAGTGCCTACTGTCTGCCAGGTGCTGTGCCAAGCTCTGGGGATACAAAGAAGGCAAAAGACAATCCCACAAATTAACCCCTCTGAGCCTCAGTTTCCTCATCTGTAAAATGAGAGGGTTGTACTTGATGACTTCTAAAGTCCTTTCCAGCTATGATTTTATGAATTTTCTCCACCTGTATCTATTCTGGCCCCAGGTATCTGTCAGTCTTTGTCTCTGTCTCCTCTCTCTCTCTCTCTCTCTCTCTCTCTCTCTCTCTCTCTCTC
>NW_027185804.1:24676178-24723666 GCF_028583685.1 Petaurus breviceps papuanus
CTCTCTCTCTCTCTCTCTCTCTCTCTCTCTCTCTCTCTCTCTCTTTCCTTCTCTCTGTCTCTTTCTGTCTCAGTCTCTCTGTCTCCTGCTCTCTGTCTCCCTCTCCTCTCTCTGTCACTCTGTCTCCCTCTCTGTCTCTGTCTCTCTCTCCCTCTCCTTCTCTCTCTGTCTCTGACTCTGTGTCTGTCTGTCTGTCTCTCCCTCTCTATGTCTCTTTCATCAGAGCCCTTTGCCAGATTGTGGTAACTGGCAGCTGTCAGAAACCAGCCCAGGTTGATGCCTTGTTTGTCTCCCAGCAAAGCTTTCTGGGGAAGGGGGTGTCAAATTGGAAAGAACAGGAGTGGGGGCTACAACCACCAAGGCTCACCCACTTTCCCACATGTTTTACCCATTAACTGAAAACTGTTCATAACATTTTCCATTGCTGCTTTAACAAGTCTCTGCACTGAACTGGGTTCTGGTTGGGAAACCCTTTTAATGAAAACCAGGAAGGATTTTACAATTTGAGAAAGAGAAAAAAGGGATCTCAGTGGGGAAGCTGGAGCCTGCTAAAGGACCACATCCAGAGACACTCACCCCTGGCAATTTTGATTTTTAAAAATCAGACCAAAAAAAGAGGAAGGCAGAATGGAAGAAAAAACCCCAAACCTTGGAAACCTCTCTCATTTTCTCTGGGCTCTCCCCTTCTCTGCCAATGTTCATTTGGAATCTTGTGCGGTTATTCCAAGGGAGAAAAGCACAGTGGGATGAGAAGGGTCAAAGAGAACCGGTAGCTAGGAGAACTGAGTGTTGATGGCCCTTAATGCTCTCAATGTTCCTTGTGAACACTTAGAGGGTCTGTCTCCCCTGCTCTGCCTCCCACCTCAGAAGTGCTACCCACTTTCATTTTCTCACATTCTTTAGATTCCCTTCCTGTTTTTCCCTACTAGACTTTTCCTCCCTTCTCCTTTCCACAGACTCCCAGAATTGGGACAAACTGCAGTAGTCATCTGAGCAACCCATGCCTGGACAAGCGAGTGGTCCTCCAGCTTCCTCTTGAGGACCTCCAGAGAATGGGCACTCACTGCCTTTTGAGGAAGCCCATTCCACTCTGTGACCCTTCTAATGGGAAGGATGGTTTTCCACACTTCAAGCCAAAATATTCCTCACTGAAACTTGTACACGATGTTCCTTGTTCTATAGAACAAACATGACCCCCTGGCACATGCCCTCCTAGTATGTAAACAACTGTCCTGACCCCCTGAATTCTTCTCTTTCAAACAGGCAAGACATTCCTCCCCTCATCGATTGAGCCTTGCATAACACAATTTCCAGTTCCTGGCAGCATTCTGCTCGCCCTTCTCTGGACACAGTCCAGTCTGACAATTTCCTTCCTAAAATGTGGATCCCAGAACTGAGCAGCGTGCTCCAGATGCGGTCTGATCGGGCACACTGTGCCTCTATTAATTCAGATGAAGATTTTGTTCTCAGGAACAAGTTGGCGACATGGTGGTGAACTGTTTTTAGCCACAAATACTCTCAATTTCCATCTCCCAAGCCACAGAAAGGTCACAGTCCTTATCCGTGGAGAGAGTGACCACACTGATAGATTCACGGAGCCCTGTAGGTTACATTGTCACTCAGTAACCCAATATTTGATAAACCGTAAGACACATCATTGAGGAAAGAGCTTCCTATTTTATAAAAATTACTGGGGAAACTGGAAACAGTCTGTCAGACTCAGACTGGTACTTAGTGTCATTGTTGAGTCATTTCAGCTGAGTCCAACTCTTCATGACCCCATTTTGGGGTTTTCTTAGCAAAGATATTGGAGTGCTTTGCCATTTCCTTCTCCAGTTCATTTTACAGACAAGCAACTGAGGCAAGCAAGATTAAGTGACTTGCCCAGGGTCACACAGCTAATAAGTATCTGAGGCTGGATTTGAACTCTGGTCCTTCTAGCTCCAGGGGCAGTGTTCTATCCACTGTAACATATAGGCCAGCATATTTTGCCATATTTTGTAATAAATTCAAAATGGATATATGACCTAATTATTAAAGATTATACCATAAAAATTGGAAGAGAAACAGATTGTATACCTTTCAGCATGCCTGGAAGAGATCAGTGACCACAAAACAGTTTGGTCTCCCCATTCACATGGGAAAGATAGAATAGATGATGATCTTTAATTGCCTGCATTATAGCATGAATTTGACAGACAATCTCTAGGGCTCATCCATCAGTGTGTATAGACAGGATGAGTAGTACAGATAAATGGTAAATTGCTCCTAGAATTGAACAGGATGAGGAGAGGAAGCTGTATTGCCTTCAGGAAACTGTAAACCTCTTTTAGTAACTCTAAGCTTTCTTTTAATGAATCCAGGCTTCTCATGGAAACAGAGGTCTATCTTTTTATTACTAGCACTCTACTGGGGTTGCCACGTTGCAGAAGAATGTGGAATACAGCCATCTCCAAAGAATTAAAAGTGAGCATCACCCAGAGGGCAATGGAGAGGCATATGGTGGGTTGCCACTGGTTGCAACATACAGTCAATTGGGAACTTCAAAGCAGAATGAAAGTAGAACAACATCCAGTAAATGAAAGATTTCCATGTGGCAGAGAGGGGTGGACAGTCAGAGGGCCCGGCTTGTGCCCTCAGGAGATGCTGGTAGAAAGGAAGACCTCTGGCAGGTTGGGTTCATGTCTGGGGAACTAATGAAAAGACAAGAATAATATACAATATACAATAATATGCAAGAATAAAGACAAGAATGGGCAGGCATGGTTGAGTTTCAATCTGCCTTAATAGAGGGAATTTCCAAATCAGTGAAATCACAGATCTGCTAGAGTGTTTACTCCATCATAATTTTCCCCCTTTCTTTTTCATTCTAGCTATCCTCACTTTCATTATCTCTTGCCCTTCCTTTCAGATACTTTCCATTTTCCTTCCTCTTAGTATTTGGCCCCAGTGGACCCCCAAGACTACTCCACAGTCTACACATTCCCCTTCCCCTTCTCCTCTCAATGTTGAGATGAGCATGTGCCAGCCCCAAAGTCTCATGATCACATCTACACCGGCACTCAAAAAAAGCCTTATTTTTCCACATAGGAGTAAAAATTGATGGAAGGAACCAACTACCCAAAGGGCTTAAGAGATGTGTTTTTGCAGCTGAGGACCACCCATCTCAGGAGGGGCAGGTTTGAGAATCTAGCTTTGGAGAACATGGCCATGAGCAGTAGAAGGGTGATGAAATTCAGGAGTTTGAAGGCCACAAGAGGAATGTGTGGACAAAGGACCCATTTCTCCCTATCTTCTTCTGGACCCCCAAAGCAGCAAAATAAAATACTATCTACCTTTAGCTTCTTGTAGCTGGTGAAACAGTGACTTATTTTCTCTGTAACCTGAGACAACAGGCAAAGATTAATGGAAGTCTGGCTGAATGTGTCCTTTATTTGCACTTCCCTTAGAGAAAGGGTGCCCATTAGGACCTGGAGGAATGGAGGAATCACTCCTGATGAGAGGCCTAAGGGAAAGCAAATAGCCATTAGAACCCTGGGCAGGGAGAGGCAGGGCCTTCTGGTTAACAGCTCCTGAATTCTGGAGCACTCTAGTTCAGCTCTCTTAGTTAGAGTTGTCATGAGTTCTGGATCTCAAGGATGGGATTTGGCAAACTATACCCACGTGTGAGGGACTTTTGTTTAGAGGCGAACATTGAAACTGCATTTTATTCTGTCAACTTTGTTCACATTTCTTTCTTTTTTTTTAAATCAAGAAGCAATAACACAATAGAATCTCCTATTCTCTGTTCTACACAGACACACTAGTGTGACTGAGAAATTCACCTGTTCCCTTCTCATATACCAATGAAGGATGTCTTTGAACATATATATAGATCATTCTTATAAAGATTTTATAAAAACAAAAGAATAGGCATGTGATTTATAGTTACTGATTTCCTCTCCATTGCCTTTTTTGTGAGTGGAGAATGAATATTTATATTTTGTCTCCTAACAGAAAAACATTAAATGCAAACTTCTTGTAGAAAGGATATCATATTAGTCTTGTGGCTTCCATCCCCAGCCCCTGGCACATAGCAGATACATAACAACTAGCTATCAAGTGATTGATTGATCCTCTGTGGAGAATGTACAGGAACTACAGGTACACAGTGATTGGCACATAATACATTTTAAAAGAAATTCTTGTTAATTGATCCCCTGAGGAGTTTTTGTAGGAACTATAGTTGCCACAACTTAGCATATAGTAGGTGCTTAATAAATACTTGTTGACTGATTGAAAGTTTACATGAACCACAGTCATGCAAGAAGAGAATGAAATCCGCACCATTGTAGGGCATTCTCCCCTAGATAAAATCACAAATCCAGAAGAACAGTTAAGTGATATCATCTTCTTATTCTTCTGGTATCTTCTTTTTGAAATGTCTTTTAAATCAATCCCTTAAAACAGGGGTTCTCATATATATAAATCATGGTCCTCTTTGGCAATGTGGTGAAGATTGTAGAGCGCTACATATTGTTGCGGACATTCACAATTGAAAGCTGTGCTAAATTTCAGTTAGAGATTAGTGAAAATAAAGATGTAATTCCTCCCCCCCCACTCCATCTTAGGTCATGGACTCCCTGAAATCCCTCCACGAATAGGAAGATTGGTGGTGTTGCATACTGCCCCCATGTTAAGAGCTCCTCCTGCTTTAAAACAGTCTTTGAGATGCCTCTTCTCCATCACAGATATCCTCAGTGTCCTTTCCTACTTGATCTTCTTAATTATAGACAGGAAATACAGCTGTGCTTTGATTGGTAGATGGCATACCCAGAAGAGGAAAAATCCTCTCCCAATGAAGATTGGCTCTTTGCCTGTACCTTGAGTTTCAGGTAGTTGCCTAGAGCAGATATCCTGCAGCCCCAACCAAATTAAAATATAATTGGCAAGTATTTAACAAAATAAAAAAAAGTACAATGCAATACAGATAATGTTCATTTGTGATTTTCTGAATCAATATGAAACCTATAGGGAATTCATTTCTGGAGTTTGACTGACCTACAGTCCTGAGGCTAAGTGACTTGGCCAGGGACAGGAGATAGTCCTACAGTCCTGAGGCTAAGTGACTTGGCCAGTGACAGGAGATAGTAAGTGTCAGAGACTAGACCTAGAGTCAAGCCTTTGTAATGATTAAAAAGTTTGAGAGATATAATTTCTGAATAATTTAATCATTTTATTTATAAGGCCAGCATATTTATTAATAGAAGTATGGTCATTTGACTGTCTCTATCTCTTTTCTTCTTTTTAAGATTTTGCTTTTTGCTTTTTGGAGGGGGGAAGGTAGGACAATTGGGGTTGTGACTTGCCCAAGGTCACATGACTAGTTTTGTGTTAAGTGTCTGAGGCTGGATTTGAACTCAGGTCCTCCTGACTCTAGGGCCGGTACTCTATTCACTGCACCACCTAGTGGCCTCTTGACTATCTCTTTTAGACCAAATATCCCTCATGGTGGTAGACTCACAGTTTACATGCCCTTGGAAGAGTAGGTGTTACTGAAGGTGGCAATCAACTCTGATTGGTGAACAATTAATTAGAGAATAAATATTATAATGAGAGGGTGAGCTATATTACAATGAGGAACTTTAGGGTATGTGACTTGGGTCACCCAAATCTTGGTTAAAGATACTTCTCAATTTCTATAACCTTATCTGATGAAAGGAAGGTTTCACATTTTCCCAGACCTGTCTGAGCAAACACAATGAACAGGAATGCATCCATTAGCCCAAACTTAGAATGTCTTCTTTTTTTTTTTTTAATTTTTGAAGCAATCGGGGTTAAGTAACTTGCTCAAGGTTACACGGCCAGTGATTTCTGGGTGTGGTGCTGAGTATCTGAGCCTGGATTTGATCCAGGTCATCCCGACACTGGAGCTGGTACTCTTACTCGCTGAGCCACCTGGCCGCCCCTAAGCAATTGGGGTTAAGTAACTTGCTCAAGGCTACATGGCCAGGTGTTTCTGGGTGGGTGCTAAGTGTCTGAGCCTGGGATTCGATCTCCAGGTCTTCTCAACACTGGAGCCGGGGCTCTTACTCTCTGTGCTACCTGGCCGCCCCTAGAATTTCTTTTATTGTCTGTAATTAGATCTTGACCTGGCCACATCTTTGAGAGAGATTTCCCACACTGGTTGATTTCTGGATGAGGAAGTAGAAAAGAGAAAAAAATGTTGATCCTAATACAATAATTCGTTATTAATACCAGAGGAAAAAAAAGTCATTTCTCACACCTTCTTGGTTTTTGTCTTCTCAAGTACCCTTTATAATTCTTTATAGAGTACCCTGGAGACTTAGGTGTTAAGGGTCCAAGTATGGTGGTTTAATATGGAATGAAAGTTATGGAAATTATAAGAAATCTGTTTTATTTTCCAATTTGTTGTACCAGATTATGTGACTTAGATCTCATGTCACACTTTGGGATGACTCCCTGTTTTTTCCTTTCTAGAAGATTGGACTGTATTTGGGAAATTGCATAGCGATTTTAACAATCCAAGCTTCTCCCTGGTTCAGAGAAGAACAAGTGTTTTTCTGGTAATGATATATGGTTGTAGGTCATCAGATAGTATAAGAGCCAAAAAATCAAAATTGTAGGCAACTCAAAAGTCAATGAAGATTGAATGATCTTCTCAGGGTCTTCAGAACATCATAGTATCATAGATCAAGGGTTATAAGGGACATTAAATGAAAAGTTTATATGAACCACAGTAGTACAGGATGAGAAGGTATGGGATGAATTAAAATCTTCATCATTAGAGGGTGTTTCTCCATTGAGAAGATCACAGATTCAGCAAACCATCTAATTAGGTAATATCTCCAATATATCTATCCTTTCTATTCTAGTCCAACCACCTCATTTTACAGATGAAGAAACAAGGCCCAGAAGGATTAAGTATATTCTATACCTCAACACTAGACCCTTTGTTATGATGACAAGTATATTTATCAAAGACATCTTATTTAGAGTATTCTTCATGAATTAACCTGCTATAAATTCTGCATCTTCCTGCAGATTGAATAATCAGGAACTTTCTAGATAGTTTATTTTCTCTGAAGTGGGTGTGGTAGAGAATAAAAAGGAAGGTAAGAAGTCATGGAATGTCTTTGTCCACCATGTCTGCATCAAATCAATTTCCTGGAGTTGGGTAGTGCTGTCTGAGCTCATTTTTTCAGTTCCTTCTAGTAAGAATCTTGTTTCTACATCCTCTTTGATGGTGACACAGCTGCATGTGGCCATTTTCCATTTCTCAGTAACCTAGGAATAAGTTTTAGGACTGGCAAGAGAGAGGTAGTATAAATCATATTTTCATTCAAGGCTCTCCGGTGTCTTCCAGTTTCTCTCCCCTCCCCTCCCCTCCTCTCCCCTCTCCTCTCCTCTCCTCCTCTCCCCTCTCCTCTCCTCCCCTACATCCTTTCTCTGTTTATATATATATATATATATATATATATATATATATATATTAGTCATCTCATACACAAAGAATAAAAACAATAAAAAGATGTGTGTGAAGCAGTTCAGACAAAATAATGAAGTTATTATTAACTGAATCTCACATTAAATACCCATAAAATCCATACCCATAGTTGCCCACCTTGGCAAAGAATAGGGGGAGGTATACTTTATCACCTGTTTTCTAAGAGCCAGTCTTGGCCCCTGTAATTACATAGCATTCCACTTGTTTTTGCTGTCATCGTTGGTTCCATTTATATTGTCATCATCTTATCAATTGGTTCCATTTACTTTGATTCAGTTCATAAGTCTTCTCATACTTCTTTGAATGATTCATATTCTCAGTTTCTTATAGTGAAGTAATATTCCTATGGCACAGTTACATTCCTGTAGTATAGCTTGTTCATCCATTCCCCAATCCACAGACATTTGCTTTGTTTCTAGTTCTTTGTTGCCATAAAAACTGTGGCTATGGATATTGTGATGTATATGGCACCTTTATTTATTTCTGTCTTTTTAGCCTTCTCTTACATGCCTCTTTACATGAATTCTAGGCTTTATTGAAGTTGGACTATTCTTTGCCTGTAAAAGATGTCCTGTGGTCCCCTACCTCTTCACCTTTGTTCACATTATTTCCCAGGCTTCAAATGTCAACTTTTCCTATTTTTTGTATATTGGAGTCCTACAAGGATCATAGATTTAGGCACAGAAGGGACCTCAGAGGTCACTTAGTTCAACCTCTTTTTCAGATGAGTAAATTAAGGCCCAGAGAGTGATTACATTAGTTGACATGTTTAAAATGCTTTCAAATTTGAAAGTATTATATCAATGCTAGCTGGTTAGCTAATTACTACTACTAGTACTACTGCTACTACTGCTGCTGCTGCTGCTGCTGCTCCTGCTACTACTACTACTACTACTACTACTAGTGATGGGGTATGGACTCTGGAAGCCCCTTTGAACTCTCCTCAAATCTTCCCACTTGATCTGGCATTTATCTGAGGCTATTATCCCCTCAACTGGCCTTTCATCATCCCTATGCCCAATTCTCTGTTACTCTTAACTTAGCCCAGGCCTTCATCATCTGTTATCTTTGGATTGCCTCTGACTACTTCCCGCCCTTGATCCTGTCTAAATTTCATTCTCTTGGTTCCTGGCCCCTGACCTCTAGTCACCCTAGCCTACTGGTCACCCCCATCAAAATCAAAATCCTCCCTGGAACCTTCCTCCAATCACCCCAGTCTACTTGGGCAACCCTAGAGCCCTCCCACAGTCTTTTTGTATATAAGATCCATCTTGTTTCCATCAAAGTGCTCAGATTCAATCTGATCTGCTTGCATTAGTGATTCCTTAAGTCTAGCCAATGCTGAGATTCCTTAAGAGTCTGGCCAATGTGGCAAATTTTTAATAAACTTTCTTTTTCTTTGGCTAAAAGAAGGCATGGGTCTAATTCATTTGGGCAAGACCTTCATATCACTATTCTAGGGTCCTAGCACCCCTAAACCTCACTACTATTACTACTACTACTACTGCTAGTATCTTCATTGGTAGAAGGAATTCCACAATAATGAAATCATAGCTTAGGACAAAAACATATATACCTGTTATGTAATATAGTGCAGTATAGTTATCATGTGTGACTTTTCCCTTCATTAGCCTATAGGTTCCTCAGGGGCAAGTTTAACTGTGTCTTTCCCAAACATTCTATCTCTCTCAGCTTCCACTGTAATGCAACCCTTCACAGACAGTAGGCACATGCTTATAAAAGGATAGAATAATGAATGAATACTGAAAACCCATGGACACACCTTGGGAGCAATTTTCCCAATGCCTACCATCATGCCTCAGTCCCAACTTCCAATCCTTGTTAACTTCCAGGAATGGGCCTCATGTGATCAGATACCCTATAGGGTCACTCTTCTGATAACATGGCTACTCTGACCTAAAACCATGACTCAGACTCAGGACCCCCCATTACAAACTCCACAGAGGCAACTGAGTTAATTCTATAGTGAGCAAAGAAAAGAGAACATCACTCCAGACTAAACTCATCCCTTAAGTCCGGGAAATGAACTCTTAGCAGGAACTGGTTGTTAGCTGATTTCTATTATGATAGCTATTGCACTTATTCTAGAATATTCTATAAATCTATAATATCTTGCAATATTCTTCTGCACCCAGAAGCCTATTCAGTGCATTGCAATAACTACCATATTAAAAGGTCAGGATATTAAAATACTCAAATTAGACAAAATCATAAAAGAACCATGGAAATTGCCTAGTTTGACCCTCTTGTTCCAAAGGTGAGAAAGCTGAAGCTCAGAATGGTAAAGGTTTCTGCCAAGGTCACAAAGCATGGTAGTGACTAAGTCAGAATTGGAACTCAGGTTGTCTGACTGTTTCAATGCTCATTCTTTTTTTCCCCCACTCAGTAGTATTTTATTTTTTCAATTACATGTAAGATAGTTTGCAACATCCACTTTTGTAAGATTTTTAGTTCCAATTTTTTACCCCAGCACTCATTCTACTGAACCCCACTGTCCTTCAGTCAGAAGATCAGGACTATAACTTGACTTATGTAGTTTAGGTTGTTACCATGATTCACCCTCTAGTCTAGTAAAGATTCATTGTAGCACAGGGTTTGAGCAGTCTTACCTGAATCCTTCAAGGAGGTCAACCCTCCAAGATGGTGGCTTTCTTTATAGCTTTTAAGGACAGTTTCCCAGGATGAAGAGGCTACCTGTTTTCCTGACAGTCCATCTCAAGCTTCAATTGATATTGTAGTTAAGAAGGCTTTCTTAAGACATTATTCATCAAAGATGAATAAAAGAATATCTGTTGATGTGACTGAAAACATCTCTCTTTATCTAACTCACCCTTTGTGAACAAATGCATGAATGGAAAAGCATTTATTAAACTATGTGTCAGTCACTGAGCTAGGTATTGGAGCTACAAATACTAAAATGTGATACCTCTGATCTCAAGAATCTCATGTTTTCATAGGGAAAGACCACGTGGCCTCCCAGGGGTCTGGGAGTGGTGGCCAGGGAAGGGTGTTTGGGCTGTAGAAGCATAGACGTGGTAAGTTAGGGAAAATGATTGCTAGGTCCTTCACAGAACCATTGCTGGTGTTGATTTTATTGCTGTTCATAGAGCAAGAGGTAGAGAGGTGTGCATGGCAAGAGAAACAGGCGTGGATGATAAGATACCCAGGATAGATAGGAGGCACAGCTTGGTCTAGGGCAGCTGGATACTGAGCTTGCTAAGTCTCAGTCATGGGTCAGGATAGCTTAGCCCCAGGATGGAATTCCAGAGCAGCCTAAATGACCTCCCCCAGGATAGGAGCGTAAGAGCTTTGGAGGTCTGGTCTAAAGCAGGAGGAGAGGGAAATAGCAGGCCAAATGTCCAGAGGTTCAGGGTGACAGCTAGATGAGATCTGAAGCACGGTCTTGGGCCAGCTCAGTGGAGGGAGGTATATTACTTCTCTGTTCATTACACTCCAACAAAACCAGCTTGTTTTCTTGCCCCTTTCACCCCCTCCCCCCGCCCATCCACCCCGACCACAGTCCACTTCATGGCCCCGTGTCTTTGTCTAGGCTGCCCCTAAGTGTGAAATGCTCTCCCTCCTCACCTGGTCCACCTCTTGGAATCCCTACCTCCCTTGATGGCTAAGCTCAAACACTCTCTCCTTCCTAGTGAAGCCTTTTCTGATTCCCCAGTCATTAGTGCTTTACCTGTCCCACCCCGGCTCCAAAAATTAATTATCAGTTTGTGTACCTATTGCTTTTCTTCAATGGAAGGCACATCGCCTCCTTGAAGACAGAGATTGTTTAATTGCATGGTGCCTGGCACCTACCTGGGGCTTACTATGTGCTTTTGGAATGGAGCAGTCTCTTGATAGTCTCTTGGCCTTCTTTTCTCCAAATGGAACAATTAAACTTCTTTTCCACCTGTACCAGAAATGACTTTTCAAAGGGCCACGATAGGTGATTCTGCCCCATGGAGAGACAGGGAGTTTGGACACTTCTTAATTAGCCCCTTTCAATTTCTCCACATCTTCACTCAGATCCAAAGACCTAATCTGTTTACAACCCATAGTAATGTTAAGGAAGATTGGTCAGTAGAGTTATGAAGCAGTCAGGGAGCAGGTGCTGCCTGAGGGGGCACCAGCCTCTCTCCCCTCCTCTGTGGCTGTCTTTGAGCAGCAGAGTAAAACAGGAAGAGAGATACGATCCTTCCTGTGACACTTCAAGAGATGATACTTGTTTCGGAAGAAGAGAAAGCGAGGGATTCAGCTGGGAGCTCACTGTGCCAGAGAGGTGCCGCTTTGGGGATCTGGCCCCCTGGGTGCTTTCCCATTGTCTGGTGTCCTGGGGAAAGTCTCCTTCACTGAGCTATGCTATAAGCCGCTTAGGCGGAGAACACGTACTCAGAGGGTTAGACATCAATGCCTCTGAATCATGCGGTGCCTCAGCCTTCACTTGACAGCTTCAGATTCCTTCCTTCCTCTTTTGGGCATCCTTGTGCCAGAGGACACCAGACCCTTGTCATCAGTGGTCCTAAGCCCCTTGCCTTTAGCTCCATGGACCACCCGGCTTCCCTCTGTCCTGTGCCTGCAGAGATAGGCTCTGACTTTGGGATGGGTATTAATCCCCCAGGATAAGGATTAGGGAAAGGAGATCTGGCTTTGCTCTGCTTCCAGGTGCTCAGGGAGTTAGGACTAGGTCATTGAGGGGGTCGTTTAGGATGTAGACTGCCTTTCACTTCTAGACTTTACAACCCCCCAGGTTAGCAGTGCCTGGAAGGAGTTGAAGAGATGGGAAGAGAAAGAAGGAGGGGGAGAAGGAAATGAGGAAGAAGAGGAAGAGAGATAAAAAGATAGAGGCAGAGACAGACAGAGGAGGGAGGGAGGGAGACACACAGAGACAGAGAGGGGAGAGAGACAGAGACAGAGACACAGAGAGATAGACAAAGAGAGACAGAGAGATTCATTGCTTTTTTCTTTCCAGATTAGTTAACCTGGTGATGATGATTAATGAAAAACAAATGAGCCAGCACCACCAAGACCATGTAAATGCTCAGAAGATAAGCACACTTGCCTTATTTCTTCATCGCTGTAAGATAACGGACTAGTCTACATATTTTCAGTGATGATTCACCCATCTGAAACTCTCATTTCTAGAGTGCTTTCTACTGTTTAAAGGACTGATCTTATACTATGTAGGGGTGAACAGAGATGAGGGCATTGGGGAAATCACAGGGACCACTGCAGTACAGCTAGGCTCGATCGTTACATGTCATATCACAACAAAGGGTGATATTTCCCGTCTTGGGCATCCTCTAGCAGCTTCTAGGGATGAATATGGTTGAATCTTTTTTATTTGAAAAGCAAACAACATTTGGGGGTCTCAGTATTATTATGTTTCTATTTTCTATCCATCTCTTATTAATTCTTTGTTTTACAGTATGTGTGTCTAATTTAGAATATGAATGGATTTTCCTTTCAGGTCACATGTAGCTCGTCTGGAGATAAAAGTGTTAATAGGAAAATGGGCCATTAGTTATATTGGAAATTTACCTAGATTTTAATCTGATGTGGGGGGAGGGGAGGTCTGAGTTAAATCTGTGACAGATTTATGATTTATTGTGTACGAAACTGTGTCCTTTTTTTTTTTATTTTAAAGCAATCGGGGTTAAGTAACTTGCTCAAGGTTACATGGCCAGTTACTTCTGGGTGTGGTGCTGAGTGTCTGAGCCCGGATTCGATCCCCCAGGTCATCCCGACACTGGGGCCAGTGCTCTTACTCACTGTGCTACCTGGCCTCCGAAACTGTGTCCTATTATGTTGCAAAACTCTGTCCTTGTTATTCTAATGAACAGGGCAAACTCCCCACTTCCCCTAGCTACTTATAGTGATATGATTAAATCCCTATTGTCATGAGGGTATCTTTTCATTGCTACATGTGGAGGTGATTGTCATCATCTATGCCTGTCTACCTACAAAAATAGGCATGGTCCTTGGTTCCTAAAGCCATCTTCAGACCCTCCCTTTGCCACTATCATGATTGTGCTGGGTCTTTGTTACCAAACTCAACAGAGTAGCAGAAAATTGAGATTCCTGGTCAGATATGATAGTTTCTGGTTAGAATATATATATTCGTGTGTGTGTGTGTGTGTGTGTGTGTGTGTACAGGGTGTCCCAATGTCATGGTGCAGTTTAATTGAAGTTTAATTGTGCCAAGACTTTTGGAACACTGTTTACATGCACACATGCATGCACATACACACATATCAATAATAATGAAGGTATCAATGGCAAATAGCCCAAATGTATAAATCTCAAGACAGCTAGGTGGTGCAGTAGATAGAGTACTGGGTCTGTGGTCAGGAAGACCTGAGTTCAAATATGACCTCAGACACTTACTAGCTGTGTGACCCTGGGCAAGTCACTTGGCCCTGTTTGCTTCAGTTTCTTCATCTGTAAAAAGAGCTGGAGAAGGAAATGCCTCTGCCAAGAAAACCCCAAATGGGGTCACGAAGAGTCAGACACAGCTGATCAAGAACAACATAAATCTCAAGAAATCAGCCTTTTCTGTTTTCCCAGTGGGCTAGAGTGCTTCATCATCAATCCTTGAGAGTTCTTAAGTCTTTCGAAGGTCTTTACAATGTTATTGTATAAATTGTTCTCCTGGTTCTACTTTCTTCACTTTGCATCTATTCATATAGATCTTCTCAGGTCTCTCTGAAACTACTCACTTTATCATTTCTTAAAGCGCAATTGGGTTCCCTTACATTCATATACCATGGTTGGTTCTACCATTTTGAGTGGACTTTTAAATGACAAATGGAGTGGTTTCTATATTTTATCCTAGAGGCAGTACATGGAAGTTTATTGAGCTAGGAAGTGACATGGACAGATTTATGCTTTTGTGTTATCTATTATGCAGGTGTGTGGTGGATGGATCAAAGTAGGGGGAAAGACCTATCAGAATGCTATTGTAGTAGACCAGTTGAGAGGTGATAAAGGCCTAAGGCAAGATGGTGGCTGTTTGGACAGAGAGAAAGGGACAGATTTGAGAGGTGGGGTGAAGGCAGAATCGACAAGACTTGACAAGTGATTAGAGTCAAGGATGACTCTGAGTTCTCAGACTCGGATACCTGGACTCCACCTGTGCCTTCAATGAAACAGGGGAGTTCAGAGAGGAGGGGTGGGTTTCAGGGAAGAGATAGTCAGTTCTGTTTTGGGCATGTCGGGTTTGAGATTCCTATGGTGGAATACTACAATAGGGATTTTTGTGATGTTGGAGTGGAAATGAGGAGAGAGAAGATTTATATATAGATGTGGGCATCTCTGCAGAAAGATGTTAACAACCTATGGGAGATGATAAGATAAAGGAGAGAGAGAGAGACAGAGAGAGACAGAGACAGAGACAGAGAGAGAGAGAGAGAGAGAGAGAGAGAGAGAGAGAGACAGAGAGAGAGACAGAGAGACAGAGAGAGAGAGACAGAGAGACAGAGAGAGACAGAGAGACAGAGAGAGAGAGAGACAGAGAGACAGAGAGACAGAGAGAGAGACAGAGAGACAGAGAGAGACAGAGAGAGAGAGAAGAAATGAGGTTCTTATGAAGCATGAGGTTATGAGGTTGCAGTGGGTTCTGGTTCATGGTCCAAGGTGTTTTGATTCCTTGTAGGGCTAAGAGGTTCTACCTACTCTCTGTTTCATATCTCTTTCCTGCCTTCCCTTCTTTCCTCCTTGCTTCCTTCCATCTTCTCTCAAGCATTGCATATTTATCACATGTGTCATTAATTCCCAGAAACTGAAGGTGATTTTAACAGTTAATTAAAAGAATGAAGAGAAGGCCAGAAGACCAAGAGCGGAAAGAAGAGGATAATTCTGAAGTGACTCACCGGAAAGCCACCGAAGGAGGCCTCTAGTAAAATGTAATGACTCCCTGTGACTCACCGGGAGTCTGGCTGGGTTCTCCCACTCTGAAGCTGGGACCTCTGTTTATCTCTGTGACTGTTAGCAAACTACAGATCCAACTGGCTGATTGGAATTTCTGAGGAGGCACTGGAGTGTGTAATGATCCAACTGGGCATTGTAGCTGACACAGCCCTGGGTGTCTGCTAAAGGTTCCAGTCTCTCCTTGGTCAGGGCAGTTTCAACAAAGATGTCTGTTTCTGAGGTGGGCAGAAAGTCTTTAGAGATTTAAAAAATAAGTACAAGATTCACTTCTTGACTCCATTTCCAGTGTGGTTTACAAGCATCTTTTTAAATCTCCAAGAGTGTTCTGAGAGGCAGTGTGGTGTGAGACCTTAGAATCAAGAAAGCCCAGGTTTAGTTTCTACTAATGATATATATGACCTGTGGGACCATGGACAAGGAACTCAATCTTTTAGGTTTGCCTCTCTAAGACTTTAATAGATGCAACAGGAGAGCAATGGGAGTGCCTTATATTTATGAAATCCCAAGGGGCTCTGCAGAAGGGTCAGACATATGATCAAATCCTTATCTACTCTAGGGTCACAGAAGAGAAATTGTATGGCAAAGAGTACTGAATTTAGACTCAGAGGACCTGAGTTCCAAGTCAAAATCTATTTATTACCTGGTTCTGGGCTAGTAAGCTTTCTTTTCCAGGTCTTCAGGCAGCATGGCAGCAGAGATAGAGGACTTTTACTGGTGTTGGGAAGGCCTGGGTTCCAATCCTGTCTCTGATTCATACCAGCTGGATGACTTTGGGAAAATCACTTGATCTGTAAAATTGGAGGTAGTCAGGACCACAGGGCCTCTGAGGGCTCTTCTCGGTCTGAGTCTGTGATCCATCAGACCAAGTGATCTCAAAGGATCTTAGATTCAGAGCTAGAACAGATCTCAGGTCTTACCTAGTCAACCCTTTTCTGATAAAGAAACTGAATGCAGCACAATGACTTGTCGAGGATAGGAGACTTAAGGGTTTAATTTAGTTTAATTTAAATTTGATTTAATTTAAAATTTAATTTTGAATTAAATTTAAGATATAAGCCTAGATGCCCCCTGCCCCCTTCTCTCTATCTTTCATTCTGAACCATTGCTATCTCCTGATCTGAGGTTTAGGGGGAAGCCAGGGCAAAAATCCTGCTCACCCATGCCTTTTGTGGCCTTTAAGGCCTTCCATGAACACATTTCCCATGCAGGAAGGGAAGGCAAAGCCTAGGTGCTCCAGCTGTGGGGAAGCATCTACAACAGGACCTGGCTTCGTCCTGGCTTTTGCTGATGTCCAGAAGCCCGGCAGTTCTTGGAAGGATTGAGGGACCTCACTGCAGAAGCAGAAGCGGGAAGTTGCTTCTCAGATGTGGGAGCTGGGACACCCTCGGAATAGAATGGTTGGGTTGCTAAGCATTGCCAAACTCTATTAATAGGATGGATGATTTGAGGCAAGTCACCCAAGTTTCCATGTGTGTAATGTAGGGAAGTCGAGGCCAGGCTTCCTTGGAGGAAGCTGAGAGGAAGAGCTGAAAGAACGGAATGGAGAAGCTTAGACTTTACTGAACAGCACTCCACCCCTTCTCAGGACCTCATAGCCCTTGGTCAGCTGTGGGTGACAAATGAATATATGATGAAGAATTTAGCAAGTACCTACTTGTGACAGGCACTGTGTTAAGGGCTGGGAATACAAATATAAGAAAGCAGGATAGTCCCTGCCCTCAGGGAGCTTACCTTCTAATGGGGAAAAGAACATACAAAGGAAAGCTGGAAAGGGGAGGCACATGGAAGCCTTACTTTGGGTGAGACAGGGCAAAAACTGACCTACCAGAGCCCAGAATGTTTCCAAGGGCAAAGTACAAGGTTCCAGTGGGACAAGGGTGATGAGAAAGGGGTTTGAAAATGGTGGAAAAGAAAGCCAGATTAGAGTCAGAAGAAAACTAGATTCTAATCCTAATAGTAATTAGGACACGATAGCATCCTCTAGGATCTTATATAGATAGTACCCTATAGGATATTACTATAGAATACTATATTAAGACTGCAGATTTGCTAAAGGTCTCCCAAATAGTGAGTATTTTAATACTTAGCAAAAATCAGCATAGTATAATAATAATGAGGCATCCAGGTGGCACAATGAATAGAGTGCCAGGCCTGGATTCAGGAAGACCTGAGTTCCAGCTTCAAACACGGACTAGCTGTATAATCCTGGACAAGTCACTTAACACTGTTTACCTCAGTTTCCTCAACTGTACAAGGAGCTGTAGAAGGAAATGCAAACCACTTTATTATCTTTGCCAAGAAAAACCCCAAAAGAGGTCACAAAGAGTTGGACATGACTGAAATCACTGAACAACAACAAAACTATAACACATAAATAGCTCTTTGAGGCTTGTAAAGCACTTTACAAACATCTTATTTGACCCTCATAACAATCTTGTGATGTAGGAGCCATTATCATTCCTGTTCTATACACAAGGAGGAAGCCTGAGAAAGGGTGAGTCATCTGACCTGGATCGCATAGTATTAATGGAAAAAACACTGGGCTTGGAATGAGGAGAGCCAGGTTCTAATCTCAGTCCTGCTTTTGGCTGTATGACTGTGGAGAGATCACTGTCATTCTCTGTGCTTCCATCTTCCCATCAGTAAAGCAGGTGTTTACATTTACATTCCACAAAATTCTATGTTCCTTGGACTTTTAATATTCTCTGATTCCATGGGAGGTGGCACGAAGCAGTGGGAAGGGGATTGACCTTGGAGTCAGAGGACTCAACTTCATATCCTACCTCTTTTTTTTTTTTTGCCTTTTTTGGAGGGCAGTTGGGGTTAAGTGACTTGCCCAAGGTCACACAGCTACTTTTTGTGTTAAGTGTCTGAGGTTGGATTTGAACTCAGGTCCTCCTGATTCCAGGGCCAGTGCTCTATTCACTGTGCCACCTAGCCGCCCCTCCATATCCTGCCTCTTATGTTTCCTACCTGTGTGGCCTTGGGCATGTCGCTTTAACTTCTTCGGGACTCAGTTTCCATATTTATAAAATGAGGGGGTTGAACTAGAAGGCCTGAGTTTTTTCCTTCCAGATCTAAATCTATAATCCTGACTAAGTCACCAAAATAAAATGGCAACAATCCCATTTTAAAGAGAACAGTGTCTGCTTTAGTGCCATTGAAGTCTGGGCAGTGGATTGGGTTGAGGTTCCATTTAAGTCAGTGCATCAAGAATTCTTTGGGTTCTATTTGTTTCAACAGTTGGCGAAAAAGGTACTAAGGCTCGAAATGGATTCCTTACCCAGTTTTCACCCTACTCTTCAAAATGTATTGCTGTAGTTGACAATTGCAAACGGTGTTTTGTACTAACTTTTCCTGGCCCTTCCTGTGTTCTTAGGACATTATCATCTAACAATCATCGTATCAGTCAACAAACACTTATTAAGAACTGACTGTGTGCAGGGCACCATGCTAGGGAGGTGCCAGGGTAGGTGTCGAGACAGTGAAACATTCCTTGCCCTCAGGAAGCTTACGTTCAAACCATTTTGTTCTTGAACATGAGTTTTCAAAGAATTAAGGAATGAAGCCTTGAATTTTCTCTGCCATCAAGGAGCTCTTCCTTTTCCTTTCCTTTGGAAATCCCTTGCTAAACTGATTCAGAGCCTTAATTAGGAATTTTTGAGCCCAGGGCAAATACAAGTAGCAGCTAGGGCAAGCAACCTAAAGTGGGCCTTCAGGCCTTGAAACAAGGAGTGTTGGGTGGGGCTAAACATTGATTCCTTTGCCCACAAACTGAGTCTGTTGCTGGGAAGATGGCTATGTGGGGGCAAAGAAGAGGAGAGCAGATTAGGACAGGGTGAGAGCTCACTCCAATCTGCAATACAACAGTTTCCTATTATAACTATTCTTTCTAATTGGGTGCTAAGCTCCATGATTTCAACCCTGCTTATGTACTATAAATGTTGTAAGCACTCCTTATATTTTATGTCATTTAAATTCATGGCCCTGGGAGAATGCCCAGTTGCCTCACCTTAGTTGTGGTTCTGATTAGCTCCCTCAAGGGTGAGTGCTACACCCTGACAGAATGGGACATCTGTGGGAATTGGATGAACTCAACATTTCCAACATCATTTACTCCTCAGTTGATAAAGAAATATGTAGTTAGGATGGAATTTGAAGACACCATGACATCATATGGGCTGATAAATTAAAGATAAAAACCTAAAACTCTATCAGCTACGATCTAACAGTTAAGTGCTTGCTATGGATACAGTGCTGGAGCAGGCTCTGGGGAAGGCAGAACATTTAGATGTGGGATCAGAAAGCTCGGGTTCAAATTGTTGCTCAGTCACTGACATTGGACAATATTCTTTCGCTCACTGGGTGTCTCTTCCCACATCTGAGAAAGGAGGGAGCCATGCCTGCTTCCCATTGACATTATGAGCCATAGAAATGAGAGTTACTGTTAGAACCCAGCCCATGATGCATCTACTAGACGGCTTTAGGGAAGTCTCTGAGGTTCCCGTCTGGGCACCCTCAACCCTGCTCGTTCAATTGAGTTGCCTTCTCCAGGAAGCATTGTGTCCTTGTACCCTGCACCAGTGTGTTGTGTTGCCAAGGCGATGTAAAGAAAGTGTGGGTGGTAGGAGACAATCAGTCAGTGAGGCCAACACCCTAATCCTCTGCTCCACCCCAGCCTTCCCCTCTCATCCCAAATGGAAACCGCAGCATGAATGGGAAGCAGCACCTCCCTCCCACTAACAAAACTTTGGGCTTTTCTTTAGGAAGAATTGACCCTGGTGGCCTTCTCTTAGCTTTGAGGGGATGCTCACTGTATCTGTGAGTACAGAACCGGATGTGGACAGCAGCCTAAAGGTAGAGAGCCTGGGTTGCTGGGGGCGTGATCCCAGCAGGAAGAGTATGGGGGCCAGCAGGGTTTCTCAGGCTGACCCCTTGAGGTGTCAAGGAAGAATGTCTTGTTTTTGAACCTCCATAGTGCTCTCTGAAACTCAATGTGCACTCTAACCGCTGCCTTCCAGTTAGTAATCTCACACTGTTTTGACAAAATGATGCATTATAAAGCCATGATTTTAAGACTTTTTGGAAAAAAAAAAGTTTTCTAGGATTGTAGCTGAGATTCTTCATCAGCATAGCATGGCATAGATTTCGAGTTGGAAGGGCCTTTTGAGATGAACCAGTTCACCCCATTCCTCATTTCACAATTAAGCTAAAGCCCAGAGAGCAAGCTGTCTTGCCCAGGGGAGCATGGGACAGAGCCAAGATGCCAAACTATCATGAAGCCCAGTTGCTAAACCACTTGCACGTAGAAAGGCAGTGTGGCATGGCAGAAAGAGCTCTGCATTTGGGGTCAGAACTCTTAGACTCAACCTGGCTCATGAGTACTAAGCTCCTACCATGGGCCAGACACTCTGCTGGGGGCTGGGTTACAAAGACAAAGATGTCTCTTCCCCCAGTGACCTAACTAGGAGAAAGCAACACCCGTACTCTTGCACACACACACATACATGCACACACAAAGATAAGCAAGTACAAAAAGTATGAAATAAATATGAAGAAAGCAATCTCCAGGGAGAAGCCTTAATAACTGAAGGAGGATAGGGGAGAAAAATCAGGAAAGACCTTGAATAGGTGGTGACACCCCACCTGAGCAGCTAGGTATGACTGGATAGAGTACTGGACTTGGAGTCAGGAAGATCTGAGTTCCAATCCTACCTCAGACACTTACTAGAGGTGAGATCCTGGGTAAGTCACTTCATCTCTGTCTGCCTCAGTTTCCTCAAGTGAAAAATGGGGATAATTATGGCACCTACTTCCCAGGGTTGTTTCAAGGACAGTAGGTATAAAGCATTTTTCACAGTGTATTAAGCACATAATAGGTACTTAATAAATCCTTATTGCCTTCCTTTGGAGAGAGCTAGGGATTCCATGAGGTAGAGATGAGGAGGGAAAGCATTTCAGCCTGTGCAAAGACCCAGAGGTGGGACACAAGTGACTGTGTGACCTTGAGCAAATCCCTTCTCCTCTCTTGGGCCCCATGCTTCTCCTCTCTGAGATGAGGCGGTTTGAATAGATGGGCTGTAGAGGGAGTGTCTTCCGGCTCTCACTCTGTCCCCTTGTGGTCCTTGTGATGGGTTTTAGATCGCCTCTTGGAGCTACAGAGGGAAGGAGACTGTTTTGCACTAAGTGATTCCAGGGTGTTCAACATATGCATTGTGTTTATGTGTGTTCCCTGCCTAGTATCCATGGCAATGGAAAGAGAAAAAATGCTCTTATGGCTTTTTGTGATGAGTTGGGATGCCAATCCTTGCTTCCCCTAGTCTGCCAGGCTTGATTTCTGTGACTTGACCGAGGGTGATGGAGCAGCTGTCCAGTCTAGGGTCTCGTGAATCTATAAAACAGGCATTCAGGGCTGCAGGAGGTGGGAAAATCCCATCTCCCAAGTCTTTCTCCTGTTCTGTGCTTTCTCCTAGCTAGAGTTATTTGGAGAGACAAGCTGGGAGGGATTAAAGTTATTAAGTATTCCCATTAGTAACTCTCTGAGTGATGGTGGTTTCTTGCCACACATATCCAAGGCAGATGCAGTTTTTAACCAGGATATTGAAGGCGTTTCCATTTTCCCAAATGCTTCCAAGTGCTCAGCTTCACTGATGGCTCCCTGAAGAATCTAAATTGTCTTTACAATGTGCATCTTTGAACCAGTGATGTCAGTTTATATTTTAGTCAGCAAGCAATGTTTTTGCAATATATAGTCTGTTCTCCCAAGAGTACCCTCACTGATGTCTCCTGGGAGGAAGCCTCCTTTCACATTGGACCACCCCCCAACAAAACAAAACAACACCATAGGATTGCTTGGGTAGTAGTTAAGAGTCTGGTTTAATCTGGTTTTGAGAGACAGCTGTAGCATAGTGAGAGCCAGGATTCTTAAAATTTTTTGCATCATTGACCCCTTTTGGTAGTCCAGTGAAACCTCTGGACCCCTTTTCAGAAAAAAAAAAAGTTTTTTTTAAGACTTAAAAACAAATGCATAATTGAAGGAAATGCTAAATTTCAGCCAGAGGTGAGTGAAAATAAGGACTTTTTTCCTTCCAAGTTCAAAGAGTCCCTGAAATCTATCAATATACTCATTCCATGGGTCTTAAGTTAAGAACACAGGCATAGTGACTTCTCTTCTTTTGATGTGTATGTGACCTACTTTTTAAAAAGTGTTTATGGGTAGGCTGTGCCATCCACACTCCCTTGCCTTATCCTGTCATGTCTAAAATACCCAGGAAAAGTTGAATAACTTAGGGATAGGTTTGGTCTACAGCAAAGGACCAGAATCTCTGTTTCACAGTCTATGTACAAATCTTTAGGGTCTTTGCTCATAACCTAGGGATAGATTGTTAATTCTAGAAGAGCTGTTGACAAGAACAGATGACTTTTCCTCCCCAGAGCTACAAAGAGATTCAGAGATTGCTTTGTATTCAATTACATATCTCGTGATGTGGGTCAGTCTGTCAGTCCCATTCTCTGGTGCAGCTGCCAAATTAATATTTCTCAGACCATAGACTTGGCCATGCCATCACCCTTACTAAAAAAACAAAAACCCAAACCCCCAAATCTTCAATGTCTTCCTGTTGTCTCATACATGAAATATAAATTCTTCCTCCTGGTATTTAAAACATTTTGCGTTCTGCCTCCACCTGGCCTTCCTTCTAGGGTGTTTTCATTGGCACTCCCCATTTCAGGCAAATCAGCTTGCTAGCTGCTCCCTATACATAGCATCCCGTCTCTTGCCTCCATGGCTTTCCATAAATGATGACTTCTGTCTGAAATACACTCTACTTTCTTCAAGGGAATTCCACATCTTTCTTTAAATCGCAACTTAGCCACCACCTCATGCAAGAAGGCCTTTTCTTAGCCTCAGGGTTAGGAGCAACCTCTCCCTTATAGAAATTACCTTGTATAGATGTGTCTTTATTTATTTGGGTGCATATTGTGTCATCTCAGTAGGATGTAAGCTTCCTGAGGGCAAAGACCGTCTCGTCTCATTGCTCCATTTGTTCCTCCCTCTTAAATTCCTAGCAAAATCCCTGGCACATTATGGGTGGAGACCATATGATGATAGACTGAGAGGTGGCAGAGACCAGAGATTATTAAGCCCAACCCCATCTATTACAAATGAGGAAACTGAGACTCATATCTTTCTTATTATCAAATATATTATCTCAAACTTATCCTCCAAGTAATTTTGTACCCAGAATTGAATAACTGCCAAATTTGATGATTAGAATGAAGGCAGCTTCTTGGTTTCTTCTAGTTACCCACAGGTAAGCAGGGTCACTCCACATGAATTCGAGCTCTCTGGAAAAAAATGTAGAGATAAAACACCCTGGACTCAGACATGAAACAGCAGGTTCTGTGGTAGGTACACTGAGTCACATGTATGTGGAGTAAATAGAGAGCTTTCAGTACAACAGGTGCTGACACTCCAAGTTTCTATGATCCTTCCTTTGGTGGTGGTACCCACCACATTCCTCAATCATGACATACCCCTGTGATGGACCACAAGCAGCTCTATGCGGTCAGCTGTCCTGAGTTTAGCCTGGCCTTTATAGGCTCCTGACTTGGCAGAGGAGGGGGATTGTTGGCTGGCAAGACCACCTTTCATCTGTGGGGCTGCCGTGACTTCTCTTTCCCTCCTCCACCACCCATAGGTTATCTGTGTTCCAGCATGTATTGACAGCTACTCTTGGGAGTGTCATGGTATAGAGGAGGGGTGACATTTGCTGAGTTCCCACTGACTGTTAACCACTCAGGCCTGTACAAAGGCTGGGGGAGGTGGGGTGGAAGAGTGGGCGAACCATATCAGGAATGCCAAAATGACATCACTTTGGCATAGTCAAAGTGAGCACCCACTGCCAACATCAAGGCGGTTTGTGTAAAGCCCAATGCAAAGTTGAATCGGCCGCCATGGGGACTTGCTATCACCAGACTAGCATTTGGTGAGAGACCTATTTCTTCAGCCCAATGTATTTTCATCTTCTAGAACAGAAACTACTGACATCAAAGGACTCTTTTCTTCGGTAATATGAAGATCCTCATGAGAAGCAGATGGGTGTAGTACATAGAGCATTATAGTTAGGAAGACCTGGGTTTGAATCCTGACTCACTCAGACTTTTACCAGCTATGTGACCCTGGGAAAGTCACATAATTGCACTGAACATCAGTTTATTCATCTATAAATGAAAGGCAGCTAGGTGGCACAGTCTATAGGGTACCAGGTTTGGAATCAGGAAGACTCATCTTCCTAAGTTCAAATCTGGCTTCAGACACTTACTAGCTGCGTGACCCTGGGTGAGTCACTTTACTCTGTTTGCCTCAGTTCCTCATCTATAAAATGAACTGGAGAAGGAGAAAGCAAACCACTCTAGTATTTATGCCAAGAAAGTCCCAAATGGTATCACAGAGAGTCAACCAAGACTGAATAACAGCAGCAAAATGAGAGGATTGGGACTAGATGATGCCCAAGGTCCTTTCCTGCTGTCCAATAATGCTCCTATGACCTTATGAATCCAAGGACCCTGTTTGTTTTCTGGAAGAGACACATTCACTTCCTGACGTGATTCTGTTGGCAATCCATTGACTAAGCATTTGTGAAGAGGCTACCATGTTGTAGACACTGAGGAGATAAAGACAGAATGTCACACTTCCTATTCTTACAGAGTTTGTGTTCTCTGTAATGTCCCAGGCAAAGCCCTATGTCATGGTGACATCAAGACCACCTGGCTGCTATCCTGTCAAACAGGCCCATCCTGGACTTTCTTATTCCTATAGAATTCTTGGTTTCCTCGTCCCTATGTTTTCATTGTAGACTGAGAAATGAAAGCATTAATTTCTTCTTGACTTTTGTACCACAAAGAACAAAACCAAAACAGCTAAGAAAGAATAGAAATCCAAAATTTAAGGGGGAGATAGAAAGGGCCGCCCTTAACTGATTTCAAGTCACAAGGTCTAGATCTATCCCAAGATTATGAAAACCTGACAGATGTGAAAATCGCTGTGGTCACTGAACTTTGAAAGATTATGGGGAATGGGAGAGGAGCCATCAAACTGGAAAGTCTCAGGCCAATTTTTAAAAGAATAGAATCTGTAATTCCTGGCAAAATTCTAGAATGTATAATTAAAGGGATGGTTAGTGAACATTTAGAAAAGGAAATAGTCATTAAAAAAAAGTCATAATGGCTTCTCCTACAGTAACTCATGCCAGATTAGAATAATTTCCTTTTGGAAAGGGTTACTAATGGTCTATTAGACAGAGAAATGCTGTAGATAGGATTTCCTGAGATTTTAGCAAAGCATAGAAGTTTTGGAGCAGCTAGGTGACAGGGTAGATAGAGTGCTGGGCCTGGATTTAGGAAGACTCTTCTTCATGAGTTCAGCTCCAGCCTCAGACACTTACTGGTTATATGACTTTGGACAAGTCAGATAACCCGGTTTGCCCCAGTTCCTCATTTGCAAAATGAGCTGGAGAAGGGAATGGAAAACTACTCTAGTATCTTTGCCAAGAAAATCCCAAATGGGGTCATGAAGAATAGGACTTGACTGAAGAATGACTGAACTGAAAGTCTTTCATATGTTCTTGTGGACTATATAATACTATAATTGAGTGGATTTGGGGCTGGACTCAAGTAGTAGTCATTTGTGGGTCAATTTAAAATGATGTATCTGGGAGGTGGGGTAGGGGGAAGGAATCCAGTTGTCACCTTTGCCACTACTGTGGACCCAGAGATCATTTTATTTCCTGAAAATAAGCATGACATCAGCAGGAGTTTAAAACCTAGAAGTATATAAAATATTCTTTATATTTCCAAATGGAGATAAATATGAGGGAGATTGTATCAGAATATCTCTTGCAGTCTTTGAGAGAAATGAAGCAAAGGTTCATACAATGCCCCTACCCCCACCCTCTATCAAATAAACTATACAGGGGCCTGGAAAGATGACAAAATGAATGGAATTGGAAGAGTGAACATTTTTTCAATGAAGGAGAGTTCAAGGACAACATGTACAATGAAACATACATTCCCAAATGTATGAAATGAAATATACTTTCCCAAATGGATCAAAATACACTGGAAGTTTCATAGAAAACAGGGAGGAAGATGAGGGAGAATATACTGACATTTGTGGACTGGAATGGAGTGGTAACTTTCATTACACATCTGTGCCAGGGGGAGAAAGTACAGCGACCGATATCTATGCTGGAGTTCTAACTTTCAGGGTGATGTTATTTATAAGTCATTATGGTCAAGTATTTCCATTAAAAGTTTCATCTACTACTTACTGTACTGTGAGTTATCTAACAAAGCCATCCATCCATTTCTCCTTTTTGGAACCTTAAGAGATAGTTTAAAAGTAAGTTCTGGGAGGGTCCCCATCAGTTAGGGAATGAATGAACAAATCATGGCATAGAAATATAAGGGAATGCTGCAATACCAAAAAAAATGACAAATATGAGCCATTCAGAGAAGTCTGGGAAAACTTGTATGAATCAATGAAGAGTGGAGAGAATGGGAACGAGAGAACAACATAGATAACGGCCCATTAATATGAATGAAAGCAACCCAAATGCTGCCAAACCTGGATGAAAAGAGGGGCCAGTCTTGGACCCTGAGACCAGGCTGACACAACTGCTTTGCCACTGGGGTTCTGCTCTAGTTTTTCTTTGTTGCAAGTGAGGACCAAATGGGACCTATAGTGGGAAATGATTCTGACATATATTTTAAAAGGCATGAATAAACAAAAACTGCTAACTGGAGGAAACTATTTTAAAAGTTGAGAAAAGCCCCACTTGAAGCAAGCCATTCTAATAAACCAAACATATAATATGTAAGTGAGAGCTGTTTCTCAAAATTTCTGTGTGATCTTGGGAAAGTCAATTATTGACTCAGGGCTTTTGTTTTCTTCCCTGTATAGAGGAGAACACATGCATCCTTGACATAAGGTGTAGCCACAGAGAAATTCTGAAGATTAAGAAAAGTTCTTTTATGCATCAACATTATGTTTATCTTTATATATTTACATATATATGTTACATATATTAACATAGATTTATCACAGTGCCTGGCAAATAGTAGATGCTTAATAAATGTTTGCTGACTAAGAAGTGGGGAGAAATGATCGATGGATTCGAACAACCTCCACCCTTATATTGAACTAGAAGAGAAAAACACCATATTACTACATTATACTTACTCTTCAATGCTTGAGAGGATTTGTGATCTCATTTTTGTCCATCAGCACAAATAATAGCCTATGTGAATGTTCTTATGTGATTCTTATCCTTGTCTTTCTGTAAATCTTCCATATACGCCAGAATTTGACAAGCAAGACAGCTTTGGAAGTCACATGTTTAATTTATGCGTTTAAAAAAGAAAAGCAAGTTGTAAATAATAAAGATTTGTAGTTTTGTGTATAATTTGCTTTTTCTGTTCTATGTATATACAAATATTCATTTTGCTTGATGTGTGTAAAGTTCATCATAAAAATAAAATTCTAAAAATAATAAATAATTCTCCTTAAATTATCACCCTACAAAAGGAGGTATCTACTGGATATTTCCTATTACTTAGAGATATCTTTAGCACTTTGTTGTTTATAATTTTTGTCAATGGCTTTGATAAAGGCATAAATGACGTGCTTATCACCCTTGCAGATGACACAGATAGGTATTTAACATGTCTGATGACAGAATCAGGATCAAAACGTTCTTAACAGTCAGAATGTTGTACTTACTCTTGTAAGATGAAATTGAATTGGGATAAATGTAAAGTCTTAACATTACAACTAAAACATAGGGTAGGCATGGTTATGTCAGGTGAAGTCAACAAACATTTATTAAGTACTTTCTATGTACTTGACACTGTGTTAAGGGCTGAGAATAAATGCAAGCAAAAAGACAGTGCCCTCCCTAGGGAAGACATAGTGGAAAAGTGAAAAAGTAAGCCCAGAGAGGAAGGCAGGCATGAACATGACCAGTCTGGGTACTTCCCCTCCCCCACCCCCAAATGGTGGCGCTAGGAGGAACTGACCAGTGAGAGGAAGGGGCCAGAGAAGAGGATAGATTTCCCAGGATGACAAGGTTTGAGGACTGGAGGCAGTAAGGAGTAATCTTCCAGGGGTGAAAAGACCATAGATGCATGGTGAAGAAAGAATTTCGGAGAGTTATCAGCCTTTATAAGCCTCCTTTCAGAAGGAGTGTTACAGCATTACAAGCTCCTCTCCTCATGGCTAGAAGACATCCATTTTAGCATCTTAAAGCTGCTGAGATTTCCTATCAGAGCTGGTGGCAGTATACTAGGTGCAGCAGGGGGAATGATATGCCCTTTAATTTTTTTAGCCAAGACAGGGAGAGGGAGGGGATGTGTGCAGTAGAAAGTGTGGGGGATACTACCGTGTTTCCCCGATAATAAGACACTGTCTTATTTTTTTGGGACAGAAAAACACCAGAGGGCTTATTTTCAGGGGAGGGCTTATTTTTGAGGAATCTTACACAGTAAGGGGAGGGCTTATTTTCGGGATAGGTCTTATTATCGGGGAAACACGGTAGTTACATTGAGGAAAGATAGGAGTAGAGATCATGACCGGCACACTCTACACAAGTACAGCTTAGAGTCCAAAAAGAGCCTGGGGAACCTCATAAGGACTGCAAGAATGTAGAAAAAGACCGGAGGCTTAGTGATGTGCCCAGAGTAAGTGTCGGAGATGGGTATGTGATGTATAAAGAAATATGCAAACACCTTTAGGATACGATACAAAGTGTAAAAAAGAAAGTAGAACCAGACTGATGTACTATCTAAACCATGTAAGAGGAAAAGTGAATGGAAATGAATGATTAGTCAAAAAACAGCAAACCAAAGTAGACAGACACCCAAAGGCTGTGGACAATCAGTTGTAGATATTTTACTAATATTATATTTTTTTGGGAGGGCAATTGGGGTTAAGTGACTTGCCCAAGGTCACATAGTAAGTATTGAGTGTCTGAGTTTGGATTTGAACTCAGGGCTGGTGCTTTATTCACTGCACCTCCTACTTGCCCCTTTACTAATATCATTCGTAATGGCTGCAAAGAAAACAAAAACGGAGGTGAAGGGGCAGCTAGTTGAGGATGGTTCCATTTGAGTTCACCTCCATGATCACTTACTTACAGACTGACTCTTCCAGTAACTATGAGTGAGGCTTCAACTCCAACCCACGGAAAGACTGGGGCTGTTGTATCTGGCTCTTTCAGAAAGGGAGGCGTTAGTCCTTGGAGTAACTAAGTTTGTCTCCATCTCTAATGATATTTCCTCTTTTGGAGGAAGATGCTGGTGTCAAGGATCATCTTGGCAAAAGAGGATGGGTGAGAACCAGACTAGACAAGCTTCCCTGGAAACAGTAAGAGCTCCATGTCCACTCCCACTCTTCACACCTGCAGAATTAATAGGAACACAGGGCTCTGCCTATGATGAGATATGAACTGGCTGAAAGGTTGCAGGAGGCGTTAGCCAAACAGTGCTCTTGCCAAGAAACTTTGAATGAGAGGAAGCCATCTGTGAAAGTCAGGGGATTGAGTGGGGATGGGGAACACATGAAATAATTGAGAGCTTGAGGAGGAAGCTAGGTCATGTCAGGGGTCTTAGACCAGGTGGTTAGTCCCTCATTGTTCTCATTCCATCTTGTAGAGGCTTTGGAGGAAAATCCAGCTGTATGACCTCCCCATTAGGGTCATAGAGCTGGAAGGTACCATGTAATCCAACCCCCATCACTTTTCAGGTAGGCAAACTGAGTCGCCTAAGTGATTTACCCCAAAGTCAGATTCTGACTGGTTGCTTCCAAGTTCAACCAAAAGAGGAACTAACCTCTCCACTAACCACTCCATCATTCGTGGCAAGTTGATGTTTTCCCTGGGCCCAGAATTGGGGCTGCATCATAGACCCCCACATCCTCTTACTAGCAAGTAGTGTTTTGATGAGCGCATTTTGATGAGATGACCTTAGAGGTCATTTTATCTATTCCCTTCATCGTGCAGGGAAAAGAACTGAGGCCCTCCCTAACCCCCCAAAAGGAAATGACTTGCTCAAATGAACTCAGACCATTACTTCTCACTCCCACACTTTCTACTCCCATTCCCTGTCTTGGCTAAAGAATAAAAGGATATACTAATCACCAAGAAGGTTTCAGTCTGGCCCTCTGTCTTCTGTAGACAACTAAAGGAACATACATTTTTAGAACTGCAAAGTACCTTAATTTTCATCTAGTCAACCCCCCCCACCCCATTTTAAAAAAGGAAGAAACTGAGACCTCAAGAGAGGAAGTGACTCACTGGAGATGACGCATCCAGGAAGCGTCAGAATTAAAATGGCATAGAAACCAATACGATCAATGTTAAATTAGTGCCTACTATGTGCCAGGCACTGTGCTAACCACTGGGGACACAATGAAGGTGCAGAAAGACAGTCCCTGTGCTCAAGGAGCTTACAGTCTAACTGGGGAAACAGCACACAAGAAGAGCTTGTCAGTTATTAAGTGCTTAGTGGGTCCCAGCTGCAGAAGTGTGAAGTTCTCTCTCTATTCATTACTAGTGTAGCCTTGTGGATAAAGAACCCAAGATCTGAGTTCAAATCCCACCCCTGACAACTAACTTTATAACTAAACATAGGCAAATTACTTAGATTCCATCTGTGAAACAGGAATGATAACAGTGATTGTACTTATAGGGTTGTTGTGGGACTCCAGTGGGACTGTGTTTAAGTGCTTCTCAGACCTTAGAGCCCTCACTAAATGCCAGTGGTTATCATCATCATCATCATCATCATCATCATCATCATCATCATCATCATCATCATCATCATCACTGACCCTCAGGACTCACCCAGGAGGTTTCTATTTCTAGGGCTAGGAGGGGCATCTGAGATTCATCATCTTTTAGCCTCAAATGCCAGCTCCATTCAGGGGTGTGGTTGCCCATTATCCAGCCTTGGGAGTGAGGATGGAAATTTTGCCAGCCCACACTCCCCCAGGGCTGAGTGGGTAGTGAGTGAAATAAACAAAATCCGATCCATCGGGCTTGTCCTATTTGTCCAGCATGAGCTGTTCTTGAGCTTGGAGAATGGGTCCTTACGGGGTTGAAGTAACACAAACTGGTGGTTTGTGCCCTGAGTCTGCAATAACACCCTCCCCTCCCCCCCATTTCCACGCCCTGAACCCTGTCTTGGGCCAACAGACTCTTAGAATTAAAATATTAACTCAATCACGAGTTTGCTGGGCATCGCACTAGGAACTGGAGGTGTGATCCCAAAGAAAGAGAAGATGGGTCCTGCCCTGTCCTGTTGTTTGTTTTGTTGTTCACGGCTTTTGACCTCATTGCTCACGTCTCTTGACCTCGCTGAAATCAGATGTCTAGGATTTCCTGTAAAGTCTTATCAGCGTGACAGAACATAGGAAAGGCATAGTTATGGTCACCATTGCCCAATTCTCACCCCTCTGAATCTTCCCCTTCTAATCACACATAATCCCGCTGCCTTGGGAGGTGATTGTTCATGTAGCAGTCCTTGTGGGCTGAGTCAGTTTGGACCCACATCTTCTGCTCCCAGCTCGGTGCTGTTAATAAAGACTGTCTCCCAGATATGTATACATACCTATTCTATGTGTGGCTGTGGGTGGGTTTTTTCCTTCTGATTGTGCAGGTGCCATTTGTCACTTGTGGGTATAAATAAACGCCGGGGTCCATCTGAGGCCGGTGGTTAGGCTCCCTCAGCCCTGCCCATTGTAACTAGGGATAATGAGAGGGCTGGCCAGAGAATGGGGAAAGGGAGCAGGCAGAGCCAAATCCAGCAGAGGCCTCGAAGCCGGAAGGATTCAGGCAAAGGACTGTTTACACTTCGGTTGTTGAAAGCACCTGGTGTCCAGTGGGGTGGAACTTCAGCACCCAAGAGCAGAAGAGCAGCAACATCACCTTGTGGATCCTCCCCGCCCTCATCCAGACAAAGGCATGGGTGGCAGCCTCTGGCTCTGTCCCAGGGCCTGGCACTGAGGGTCAACAGAGGATTGGCGCTGGCTCCCTACCCTGTCCCACCATACAGACCGCTTAGGTTTATGGAGAGGCAGGATGGCGTAATGATGGTGGCGGCTGACGGTGTTTACATAGCACTTTAAGGCTTACAAAGCAGTGTACACATGATGTCATCTGATCCTCCCAACAGCAACAAGGTCATTCTGTTATTATCGTCCACATTTTAGGATAAGGAAACTGAGTCTGAGAGGGGGAACCCAGCCCTCTTCCCATATTCTAACTTGTAAGAAAAATATTGCTTTAGAAATGTTAACAAAAATAAACCATTAGTTACCGATTTTGACCCTTTGCTGGATGGGGAGTTTTGACTCTTTAGTTCTATGCAGAGGAATGGGCAAGGCTGTAAAGTCTATATCTGAGCTCCAGCCTGGTTTACCCACTGGATAGTGTACCTGCCCTGGTGTCAGGAAGACTCATCTTCCTGAGTTCAACTCTGACCCCAGGCACCTGCTAGTTGTATGACCCTGGGTAAGTCACTTTGCCTTGCTTACCTCAGTTTCCTCATCTGTAAAATGATGAACGGCAAATCTTTCCAGTATCTCTGCCAAGAAAACCCCTGATGGGGCCATGGGGAGTCGGACACAACTAAAGCAAATGGACAACTTCATGAACTTGGACAAATCAACCTTTCCTGAGCTGACCTTCCTGAGTGAGCTTCAGTAGCTTCCTGCCTATCTCACAGACTTGTGAGGTTTTTACATATAATCATACACACACTCTATATATATACAGTACATACAAATTATAGATAGTTTATGTGTGTGTATAGATGTATGGGTAAATATAAATATACTTGTACTATATATAAGCTGTTTGTAAACACTAAAGTGCTATATAGACATGGTTATTACTCTGAGGCTGACTATTCCTTTTCATCACCTCTTTCTCACATCCTTTCTCACTGTGTGCTTAGTCATATAAGACCTAACCTTTTGGGTATCCTGGACCACTTTGGCAGTCTGGAGAAGCCTATGAATGACTTCTCAGAATGATGTTTTTAAATGTTTTAAACAAAACACAGAGGACAACAAAGGAAACCAATTGTAATGAAATTGAATTACCAATTTAAAAAAAATAAAAACCTAATTTAGGGACCTTGGGTTCATTCAGAACTCCTGCCGTAGACTGAGTCCATTAAGCAAACCTTGTGTCAGTTTTGTGTTCCGTGAAGTGCCTGCTTTCTATTTTGTGTTGGTTGGTAATTGAAAAAAAGCTCTCTGGAAAATGCATGAAAGTTTGAACTCAGTTCTCTTGCACTATTGATTTCCTTTTGCCATTGCCCGATCATTGATGATGAGAAAATCAATGCCATAGATGAATCATTGAAAGAAGAAGGAAAAAAGTGGAAGAATTTATTCCACTGGGGTTTGCATTATGATGGGTTAACACCCTTTATGAAAAACCCAAGATGACATTTTCCTAAAAACATGATCTTGTCATTACTTGGAACCAATTCTCTACAGCAGAAACTCACTCCAGGGAGTGGACACTGAAAACACTTGGCTAGAATACAAATATGTACACACAGAATGAGAAACATACTACCCATCGCTCAAAATAGAGCCTTGACAGAGCCCTAAAATGGGAAAGCGGGAATGTGAGAAAGTTTTCTAAAAATAACAGCACCGTTTAGCTCCACAATGGGCCCCATACTGCAGGCCAGGCCCTGAGGATATATGCTTAAGTCCTTCGGACAGGGCATGCCGGGATGTGACCCTGAGGGAGCTTGGTCTCATTTTCCCTTAACGGACCACTCTTCCAAGATCTTTCTTGTCTGTTTGCCAGGCTGTTAGAGCAGGAGTCCCTCGGGTAGCCGGGGTGTTCCTTGTCACTGTGTTCCCACAGGTAAGTAAATCACTCTTCCTCCCTGTCACCATCTCGGTTGGACCAGGGCTTGCTTTTGGCATGCACCCTGGTGCCATGAATACTGTCTGTCTGTAAGGCCTCCAAGAACAACCAAAGCTTTGGAAGAGACTGGAGCTACTTAAGGTGGCGCCAGGTGTGTTACATGGGCAGGGACCGGTCGTGTGGGTTCTCAGGAGCATCCCAAAGGCCTGCTGAATACAGTGTTCAGTTAGACTGGCTGAAGAGTGAGCTGAAGCTAGCCCCCGTGGGCGGGAGGGGATGTTAAGTGCTTGGCAAATACAAGCAACTCAAAAAACAGCAGCTACAAACCCCACTTGCTCATAGCTGTTGAAACAAGGGATTTGGCTGGTGGTGGAGGCCTTCTGTGCCCTGAAGAGGATGTGATTTCGGAACAGCAAGGGATTGGGGAAGAGAGGAGAGCTCAGGATCAGGAAGAAGGAGGTGAAGAAAAATTCCCCAGAGAAGAAAGGGCATGGCTTCATCTCATCAGTGAGAAAGAGGGATAAGCAGAACCAATCTGACCCTGCCCGACTCTCGGTTGTTTCTTGGGCATCATTGTTTTCTATTAGCAGAACTCTGGGTTGAGTCGACAGGCCTGGACCCAAACCTGAGTTTTGGCAATGATTAGTTGTGGGTCTTTGGCCAAATCCCCTATGATCCCAAACCCGGAGTTCCCTTCCCTCCTTGGGACAGTGATCGAAGGTCGAATCTTTCTTCAATTCCCTGAAAGGACAAGTGTGACAGAAGAACACTCCCTGGAGTTAGGAGACTGCAATTCAATTCAGTTCCATTTAGCTCAACTCAGCTCAGTTTAATTCAATTCAACAAATATCTTCTGTGCCAGGCACGGTGGAAAGTGTTAGGGATTCAGAGATAAAAATGAAATGAATCCTGCCCTTTCAGAGATCATATTCTTTGCAAGACAACTTGTAGTACAATGAAGATGACGATGATAAGAGTTACTGGCACTTATATAGATCTCTAACATTTGCAAAGCACATTTCCTATGTTAGCTCATAACAACCCTGAGCTATTCTTATCCCTATTTCAAAGATGATAGAACTGCAGCAGACAAGGGTTAAATGACTTGCCCGGGGTCACACAGCTAGTGTCTGAGACCGGATTTGGCCTCAGATTTTCCTGACTCCAGGCATGGTGCTCTATCCACTGACCACCTGGCTACCCACTAAGTCGGGGGTTAGGGTAGTACTAACAAGGGGGAGAGGGTATCAGGAAAGGTTGCATGTAAGATGTGGTACCTGAACTAGGCTTTTGAAGGAAGTGGGAGATTCTAAGTATTAGATGTGAGGAGGGAGAACTTGTTGTGTAGAGGGGAGTCTTTTGCAAAGGCATGGAGGCTGGATTTAGAATACCCTGTGTGGGCTATAGTAGATAGGCCGGTTTGGCAGGAATGCAGAGGGTGGGAGTGAATTTTTGTCCAGCTCTGTCATTAATTATAGTGTGAATAACTCACATTTACTAGTGCTTTGTGATATCCAAAATGCTTTACAAATATTGCCTCTCTTGGTCCTCACAATAACCTTATGAAATAAGGGATACAGGAATACAGGAAGCATCTGTGCTTGCTTTCATCAGGGCGGGGAGCTCCCTTTGGGGGAATTCCCTACACCAACACAGAATGCAACCCCACTATGATTTAGTAGATAAATCCTACGGATTTGCCTCAGGAATATAGAGATTAAATGATTTGCCCAGGGTCACTCAGACAGTTAGATTCAGAAGAAGGACTTGAATCCAGGTCTTCCTGACTCCAAGCCCAAGAAACTATCAGCTCTTCTGTCATCCATTCATGCTGAGGCAGGTTGTGTGCAGAAAGTGAGGCTTAGAGAGAGTCGTGATTAGCCTCAGGTCACAAATCCAGCTTCTCTCTGATTGTTGGCTATTAGATCACAGGCAAATCCCTTTCCTTTCCTAGGTTCTTGTCTGTTAGATGAAGGCGTTAGTATCCCATAGGATCCCTCTTGACCCCAATACTGTCTATTTCGAAGCGAGTTGTAAGTGGGCTAGCCTGGGTGCCGTCATCACCATCACCACCACCACTACCACCATCATCATTGTAGCAGGGTTGTTGTAAGGATCAAGTGGATTAATGTATGTAAAGTGCTTTGAAAATCTTAAAGTATTACATATTATATTATACATAATTATATATTATATACATATGTTATATATTATAATTATACACAGTATATAATATTGTTCTAATTATAGAACATGTATTATATGTATATAATAAGTAATTATACATAATGTATATATTATATAGTGTTAAGATTTGCAAATAACTTTACATATGTTAACCCCTTTAGATCCTCACAACTACCCTGTGTGATAGGTGCTAGTATTATTTCCATTTTACAGACGAGGAAACTCAAGGCAGAGAGAGGTTAAATGACTTGCTCAGAGACACACAGCTAGGAAGTGTCTGAGACAGGGCTGTCTATTCACTCTTTTGCCTAACAGAGTTTAGCAAGTGGCATTGACGAAATTATTCATTTTTCTTCTAGTAAGCAAATTGACTCTCTGCCTGGAACTATACCCTCTCCCTCAATTATAATAAATGACCAAGGTCAGAACTATCTTTTAAAAAAAATTCCATTTTATTTTTGGGTCCACATTGTCTCCTTCCCATGTCCTCCACCCCTCCCCTCCCCCTCTCCACATTGAGAAAGCAAAACAAACAAATTCATACCCTGTAACAAACCTGTATGACCAAGTAACACAAATTCCCATATTGGCCATGTCAAAAAAAAATATGCCTCATTCTGCACCCTGAGGCCATCATGTCTCTCTCAAGGGGTGAGTAGCATTTCTTACCACGACTCCCCTAGAATTGGGGATTTCTGAGTCTTTCAGACTTTATCTTTATAATATTGTTGTGCTTGTGCATAAATGACTATCCTGGTTTTCCTCACTTCACTCTGAATCAGTTCATCCAAGTCTTCTCAAGCTTCTCTGAATCCATCCGCATCATCGTTTCTTACAGCACAATAGCATCCCATCACATTCATAGACCATAAGTCAGTCAGCCCTGCCCCAGTTAATGGGCCTCCCCTCAGTTTCCAATTCTTTGCCACATCAAAAAGAGTTGCTATAAATATTGCATATATTGGTTCCTTTCCTTCTTTGATCTCTTTGGGATTAGATTTACTAGTGGTATTTCTGGACCCATTCTGTCTTTAAGAGAAGTCTTACCACTTACCATATTCCCCCCTTAGACACTATTTCTCTACCCAGTTGATTTCCAATGTTTTCCTTCTTTTCTTATTCTGCCTTAGTTTCCAAGTGTTGCCTTTTGCCCACAATGCCTTGCTTTCTTTCTGTCCAATCCCCTGGCCTTCAGCAGATCCTGGAACCAAAGGATAGTAGCCAATGTGTATCCTCTGGGTTGTACATGAGGTAGCATCATAGGCCCCTATGGCCGAGCAGATGTTTAAAAAAATGCTCATTGAATTGAATTCATCTGTTTCCTGGCATCTTTGGGAATCTCTTATAGGCACAATGATTTGGCCTATGTTGTCTTGTCTGTGGTCCAATGACATCTGTAATTCCTTCAGAATCAGTCAGGTCTAAAGGGTCAGATGGGAAAGTGCAGGCATCGTGGGAGGCAAGGAAAAGGTCTGGATTTCAGAGTGTTCTTAAAAGAGCTGGAATCTTCTCACTCTGGAGTATTGTGCCTATTTGGAATCCTGATTTATAGCAGTTACCAATTAGCCTAATGAGTCAAGTTAATAAAAAAAAGATAACAACTCCTAATTGTTCTAAACTAAAGTACTTTGAAAATATGTAAAAAATGCCAACCATATTAAATAATAATGAGGAGGCAGAAGATAGTCATGACTTTTTCTACTTAATTAAAACTTTCTTCATGCCTGAATGATCATAAATTCCAAATTCTGAGTTAATGAGTTTTCACTATTGGGAAAAAATAAATGGAATGCCCCTAAAAGAGTAAGGAGTAAACGATACTCCTTAAAAAATCTATTGATTTGTTCTTCATCACTTTCCATAAAACCCCACCTTGTAACAAAGAAGCACATTGACCATTTATCATCATGTAGGCACCATGCAGTGCTCTGAGTTCATCACCCCTCTGTTGAGAGCAGGCAGATGCCTTTCATTCTCAAACTCTAGAATCAGGATTGTTCCCTGTGTTATTATGGAAGGAATGCCCAATTCTCCCTCTTCACCTCTGCCTTTTGGAATCCTTGGTTTCCTCCAAGACTCAACTCCAATACCACCTTCTCTGCATCAGAACTTTCCTAGTCCCCTACCCTCCCTAGCTGCTAATGCTCCCACTCCTCCTCCCACCCTCCCAAGCTTTCCTTGTTTATGCTTTCTATGTACAAATCTATATATAGGCATCTTGTTTTCTCTCATTGGGGAGGGAGGGAACAAACATTTATTAAGCACCTACTATTTTCCAGCCATCGTACTAAGCACTTGACAAACTAGCTCACCAACTCTGGGAGGCTATTATTATCACCATTTAACAATCTAGGAAACTGAGGCAGACAGACATTAATTGACTTGCCCAGGATCCAAACTAATGTGATGTTCAATCTTGATTCCAGTAGACCCAGCATTTTGTGTCACCAACTGCCCATTAGAAGGTGAGTATTTTGAAGGAAGGGACTCTTCAGGCGTTTGAATCTAGAGCTCCAATCCCGGTGCATGGCATATAGTCAATGCTTAATAAATGCTTGCTTATTAAAGGATTAATTGATTGGATTCTGATGTCTTCCTTTGGTTTCGATGTTTCCCCCCACAACACTGTGATCTTGTGTGTGTCGATATCTTCCTTCTAGTTTATTCCCTTCTAATTAGTTCATACAAGATAAGGAGATCACTGCTTAGACCACCTCACTGGTTTGGGTTGCTTCCTTCATATTTTGAGAAACCAAGGCATGGAAAAAATATACAATTTATAGATTTAGAGTGGAAAGGATTCTTCTACATAGTTTAATCCTTTCATTTTACAGAGGAGAAAACTGAGGCTCAAAAAAGGACAGAGATAAATTGTTATTTGAATGCCATGGTGAATCCCCATTGTTGGGGACCCACTCAAGACTTTTTTCTTTTCCCTACATATTTGTGTTGCTGCAAGGAGGTCCCCAAGAAAGCAGGTTTGTAGAGACAGTCCTAGAATTCTGGCATCCTTCAGCTAAACCGGAGTCCCATGATTGAAAACAAGTCTTAGGCCTTGGAGGTCCCCTCCAACATTCCCTTTGGTGGCCTTCTCTCCCAGGCTGCCCCTTCTGCTGGATTCTCCCCCTGCCTCCTCTGTTGGAATCTGCAGATTTCCTTCCTTGAAACTGAAAATCCCTCTAGCTTTCCCTGTGGAGAGGGAGGAAGCTTGCATCTAGCAACCTATTTGTTTCCTGGATAAATGAAGCATCTTGTATTGTCATGGCCAGAGGGCTGTGGTGAATCAGGGAGACTTGGGTTCAAATCCTACCTCATCCACTAGCTGTGAGATCATGAACCTCTGTAAGTCTCAATTTCTGCATCTATAAAATAGGCGTCATAATACCCGAAGTGCTGACTTGGCAAGAAGGTTGTGAGGTTGAAATGAAAAAATTAATGCAAAGCAGTTAGCAAACTTGGGAGTCTGCTACATAAATGTCAGTTGTCATTATTACATTACCACCTAATCCTGCCATTAAGCTCCTTTCTCCCAGACATCTGCCTGCCTGTTCTTAAGTCCTGTCTGCTGAGGTGTTGCAGCAAGCCAAAGACTGACTTGAAAGCCACTGAAAGCAAAACAAGGAAAATCACATCACAAAAGATAAAGATCTGAAGCACCCCGCCCTGACTTTAGATCGGAAACTATGTCATAGAAATCCCACTTCTGATGCTTGTGACCTATGTGATCTTGGACAGGTTACTTAACCTTGGGCTGCTGTAAAACACTAAGGTTGGCCCTGAGGTCTCTTGTGGCTGTTGATCCCATGATGCTATGATCTTTGGAGTCCAATAGTAAGGTAGTTGGTCAGTGAGCACTTATTAAGCACCAACTGTGTACCAGGTATACAAAAAGAGGCAAAAGACAGTACCTGACTTCAGTGATTAAGTCACTCAACCCTTTAGTGCCCCAGACAGCTCCCCAATACTAAGTTACAGGTGAGATGTTGGGGTTTCATGGGTAGACTGAATATTCACACTGGGAGTTCCCACACTGATGAGATCACAATTCCAACCCAATATTTATGCTGTGTGTATGTATGTGTGTCTGCATATTTACACATGTATACATGTATGTGTGTATAATTATTGCTACCTAGGTCAGATGACTTCCCAGGTTTCTGGTAATGAAATAGAGCCCTCGATTAAGTATAGAGCAAGTCCAAAGGGGGGCAGCTAGGTGATGCAGCAGGTAGAGCTCAGGGTTGGTATCAGGAAGACTCATCTTCCTGAGTTCAAATCTGGCCACAGATACTTACTAACTGTGTGGTCCTGGGCAAGTCACTTCACCTTGTTTGCCTCAGTTTTCTCTTCTGTAAAGTGAGCTATAGAAGGAGATAGCAAACCACTCCAGTATCTCTGTCAAGAAAACTCCAAATGGAGTCACAAAGAGTCAGACATGGGACCTGGGCAAATGAGAGTGTTTGATTATGTAAGACCTCCCTAAGAACGAACTTGAGCCTACAGGTTATTTCTCTAAAACTTCTCATCTCCCTAAGATGATCCTAAGTCCCACTTGAACCCCAGGATCGACCTCTTTCCAATTGTTTAGAGAAATGCAGAAGCATATGACCCTCTTCTTCATCAGTGACATTTTATTTTCTTTCCAGCACTAGACCTTTAATTAAAATAATCACTTGAGCTTTATTATTCCTATGTCAACTTTCAGTTGGCATCTCCATATTTGAATGACTTGTCCCAGGAACCTGGCTGGGGAAAAGAAGGGGGAAAGAGTGGATTTCTGTCTCTTTAAAAGTTCATTTAGAATGAGTTGGCAGAGCCTTCAAAGTGGGCCAAAAACAATGATGTGTCTGGTCTCTGCTGACCTAGGATCAGTCACAGATTGGAATTTAGAACATGGAAGAAACTACATTTCCTGAAAGCGCTTGTTGCCTGGCGGAGGCTCCTTTAAGCTAGTAGATTTAGAGTTTCTTGCCAATTTGTTTTCCACTGGCTACATTTCTTTAAAGTATAGAAAGTTCCCCATTGGTCCATTTTTCTCCTAGGCCTGGTTTGTTTCTGTGAACACCTGTGACTTTGAGGGAAGTGGGGAAAGGTTGGGTTAGGGTGAGTTGTGAGTAAGATATGAAATAATATTCAATACTTTCTCAGAGGCTCTATAACAGAAGTCTAAAAAAAAAAACCTAATAGAATCCAAGCGGTCTATTTATTTTTTTAGATTGTTCTCTTATAACATTATAACATTGCCCATTCAGTTTTCAGGAAGACGCCATTTTTGGTCCGGGAGGCAATAGAAAAAGTGGATGGCTTTAGAGGGAGAAGAAAATAGCAGGTCATTGGGGTTTTGTCCAATAAAAGGATGGAGTCAATGATGTTTGGAGCCCAAGACAGCTTTGTGGAGGACACTGAGAAAGCCTTTCAAGAAGTCTGAAAATAATTAAGACATTCATTTAAAGCAAGAGCAAGAACAAACTGACAAATCTTCAGCGGGGCTTGGTTTCCTTTTAATTAAGTCCACCTGCCTTTGTGTGATGTACAATTTCTCAGCTATAAAAGCGAGACTTGGCTGCCAGATGCTTAAGGGAGGGACTTCTCTCCTTTCCCTCAGTGTCATGTCACAGCATGCCGAGAATGGGTGTGATTGGGTTCAAGTGGATGGGAGAAGTCATCGGCCCCATGGAATGCTGGAGGCTCTGCTTCTGAATCTATGAGGGTGACTTTTGATTTTGTTTGGAAGCTTTTAGCTATTTTAAAGGAAGCCTTTTAAAAAGTTCCTATAGAATTAGTAGGCAGGACTGTTGATGTGGGTGGAAGAAGGGTCTGGGTCCTGCAGGGAGAACCTGGCTGTTTTGGATTCAGTCACAGATTGGAACTCAGAGCATGGCAGAAATAGCATTTCCTAAATGCCCCTGTTTTCTGTCAGTGGTTCCTTCAGAAGCCCTAAGTACCAACTCCTAAAATCAAAGCCCAGGCAATTTGCCACCTGTGTGGGGCTATTTAGGGAAAGGATGGGGAGAGAGAAAGGAAGGCCTGTGGGGGAGTTATCTAGTCCATCCCCCTGCCTTCATTTGCTCCCTGCAAATGGTCCCAGTAGACAAACAAGACCCTCTTCTAATTTCAGACACTCTTCCTTCTCCAGAGGAGGGTGCCTTTGCACTGCTGGTAGCTCACCTTCTAAGACTACCTTCTGTCTACTCCATATTTGCCTCGGATGTTTTATTACGATACAAAAAAAAAAAAAACCTGCCTCTCCAAAGTCACCAATGATGTAAGAGCTGAATTCAATGGCCTTTTTTCAGGCCTCATCTTTCTTGACCCCTCTGCAGCCCTTGACCCTGTTGATCACCTTCTGGATACCCTGTCCTCTCTGAGCTTTGGTGACTGCTGTCTCTGGATTCTCTTCCTGACCATCTGACCACTTCTTTCTGGCTATTCTTTGAGGCAAATGCGTTGTGACCAAGGTCACAAAGGTCAACTTGTGCACACGCACACACACTCATACACACAGTCACACACACACTCTCTCACTTTCTCTCTCTCTCACACACACACACTCTCTCTCTCTCTCTCTCTCTCTCACACACACACACACACACACACACACACACACACACACACACACACACACTGCTCAGACTGGATTTCAGACCTAGAACAGACATAGTGGTGGCCTATCTAATGCTCTTCATGACTAGTGCCCTTTCCTTCTTGAAATTACTTCGCATAATGTTATAGCTACTTTGTATTTACTTCTCCTCCCAGTAGAATGGAAACTCCTTGTGGGCAGGGTAGGGCTTTTTTTTTAAGCTCATTTCTCCCGGGGTCTAACCTGGCATCTGGCACAGATAGGAGCCGACAAAGGCAGAGTAGGTGAATTGATTTGCTGGCTTTCCCAATCTACAGCCTCAGGATAAATTTGGCTCAGACTTTCCCTTACTCCAGAGGCCTTTCTTACAGACTGGACAGCAGCTGAGGGCTGGGCCAGGAGGACAGGAAGGGTTTGGTTTGAAAGTATCTGAAGGCTCAGGGCCCTTCTTGGCTGTCAGCAGCGCATTCCCTCTGGGTGAGGTCATTCGTGATATCCCTGGGAAGGAGAAGTCCTTGAAAGAGGGCCTGGCAGGGGCTCCTGAAGTCTCTGGTCTTCATTCATTCCATCCCTGAAGCCATGGAATGTTCCTGTCTTCCCAAACAGCCTCTACCTCCTCAGCCTTAATTCCTTGGACACTGAGGGCGGGAGAGGCTCACAAGAGCAGGACTTGTCCCCGGGGCAGGTACTTCCTATGGGGAGTACAGGTACAGAGGACAAGCTGGGACTCAGAGAGAGACTATGCATAGATTTGCTTGGGGTGCCAGAATTTAATTTAGAAGCTTAGTCAAAAAAATATTCATTAAGATCTTGCCATTTCTACGTTAACACACAGACACACACATAGTGCTTGGTAACTTTAAAGGGCTAAATAAATGCAAACATTATTATTACCTTTATTATTAATTATGCTGATACAAAAAGCACAATAAATCTAGAGTCAGGGAAGATCTAGGTTTAATCCTGTCCCTGACACTGGATATGTGATCTTCATTTTTTTTCCAAGTCCATTTTTTATTTGCAGAAATATTATTTTCCCTCCCCAATTAAAAAAAAAAGTAAAATCTTCATAACAAATGTGCATAGTCAAGCAAAACAAGTTCATTCTGCATTTTCAGTCCATCATCTCCATTTTTTTCCCATCTATAAAATGAGGATAATGATATTTTCTCTATCTACTTATGAGGATGATGAAAGAAGAAAATAGTTATAAATAGAGGCAGCTTGGTGGTGTAGTGAATAGAGAACTGGCCCTGGAGTCAGGAGGACCTGAGTTCAAATGTGACCTCTCAGACACTTCACACTTACTAGCTGTGTGACCCTGGGCAAGTCACTTAACCTTGATTGCCTCTCCACCCCCCCCCCCCAAGAAAGAAAAATAGATGTAACTTGCTTTGCTAACCCAAATGAGGTATTGAAACACTAGCTATTTGTATCATTGTCACTGTCTAGCAGAACATTGGAGATGGGATAGCTGGCTTTAAGCCTGGGTTTGTAACTTGATCATTGTGTGTCTCTCCAAGGTTCTCAGCCCTTCTAAGCTTTATGTTCCTCATTTGTGAAAATACCAGAGTAATACTGGGTCTGAACTATTATATCAGATTGGTATCTTCGATTTTCTGTTGTAAATCATACTTAGAAATATGGTCTGGTGAGCTAAGAAAAGGTAGCTTGGTATAATGGAGAGTCTTATGGATAGAACTGACCTGAGTTTGCACCCCCTTCCCAGAGACTCGGTAATTGTGTGACCTTGGGCAAGTCCCTTAATCTCTATGAACCTCAGTTTCTTCATCTGAAAAATGGGAATACTTGGGACACTTACCTTACAGAATTTTTGTGAGACTGAAAAGTGCTTTGCCAACCTTGAAGCATTCTATAAATGTGACTTATTTTTATACTCCCTATGTGACTTTGGATTATTTACATCACCTTTTAGGTCTTGCTTCTTGTGTGGAATGAAGGGTTGGCCTAGATAGGTCTCTAAGGGTCTTTTCACATTCAAATCCTGTGACTTAGCTGTGTTCTAGCTGGTGTGAAATGTGGTCCCTGACTTAAAGAAGTTTTTAATTTAGGTAGAAAGACCAGACTTATTGGGCCAGTAATGCACTGTGAGCAAAAAGGTGTTTTTCTTCTCCAGAGTGAGGTTGACTTATCACAGATGCCAGAACCCAATTATTCAGATGTCAAAATTCAGATGCCAAATTGGATCATAGAGTTTGATATTCACTGAAGCAAAGTCAGACAACATTTAGACAGTAAAAGTGCCCTAAAAATGATTAGAAATAATTGCTATGGTATAGTGACTACCATGTCCATACACTTTGACCCAGAGATTTCATTACTGGGCATATATCCCAAGGAGGTCAATGACAAAAAGAGAGGACTCATTTAAGCCTGAATATTTATAGCAGCTCTTATTGGAGTGTCAAAGAACTGAAACAGTAAAGTAGCCGTTGACTGGGGAATAATAGCTCAGTAAGTTGAAATGTACTGGAATGTTACTATCCTATAAAAGAATAAGTGTGATGAATACAGAGAATAGACTTCCATGAACTGATGCAAGATGAAGCAAGCAGACCCAGGAAAGTGATGTACACAATGGCCACAACACTGGAAATGTAAAGAACAATAACCAAAAATTAAAAAAAAAAACCTGATTGAAACAGCACGTTGCAAAAATATACTTTCCATTGCTACCTCACAGGTTTGTTGTGGGCAAAGTGTTCTGTTCCAACTGCAAAGCATGAAATAAATATGAGTTATCTCTATTAATAATATTATTTTATATATTTTATATGAACAAACTTGGGTCCCCCAAAAGATAGAAGAGGCCACCTTTTGCCACTCAGTCTCTGAGGTGAGGATCCATGGGTGCAGAACATTGCATACAACATCAGATTTTTTTTCCATTATCTTTAAAAAACCTTTCCTATAAGGGGTAGTTTGCTGAGAGAAGGAAATAGAAATATCCTGGGGAAAGTAAAGGGATTTGGAAACAAAATATATTGATAAATTCTATTATTTTTAAAAGAATCAAGTCTAATAGGAGAAAGGAAAAGGTTGCTATGGGCAGGAGAAATCAGTGCAGATATCAGTGGAAGAAGTGGGGCTTATTTACACAGAAGTAGAGTGATCATAGGAGACAATATTGGATGAAAAGTAGGAGACCCTCTGGGTTTGAGGAACATTCTCTTCACTTGTTAGTTGTGAGATGTTAAGCAAGTCACTCACCTGCCTAAATCTTAGTTTCCTCATCAAAAAATCAATTAATGAATCAATCAGCATGCATTTATTAAGCACTAACTATATACTAGATGCTCCTTCTCCCTCCCTCCTTCCCTCCTTTCCTTCCTTCCTTCCTTCCTTCCTTCCTTCCTTCCTTCCTTCCTTCCTTCCTTCCTTCCTCCCTTCCTCCCTCCCTCCTTTCCTTCCTTCCTTCCTCCCCTCTTTCCTTCTTCTCTCCTTCCCACCTTCCTTCCCTTTCTTCCTCTACAGAATAAAACAAAAGCAATAAATATGAAAAAGTAGCTAAATGAAAGGTAGTTTTGGAAAGTGGGCACTCACAGTTTGAGGGAGGATTAAGAAAAGACTTTACTTACTTGCTTAAACCATATTTCAAATGAAGTCTTCTCCAGGGCGGGGATGAGACAAATGGACATTACAGGCTTGGGGGATGGCCATTGCCAAGTCTGGAGAAGGGAATCTGATTCTTCTGTGAGAAACGGAAAAAAGGAAGTTCAAGTGGAATGTAAGGTGCAGGAGAGAGAGCACCGTATAATGAGGCAGGAAAGGTGGGCTGGGCTTAATGAATGACTTTATAGTTGATCCTAGGGCCAATAGAAAGCCATTGGAATTTAGTGGATAGGGGGGTTCCATGATCATCCTTATGCTTTACAGAAATCACTGTGGCAGCTATAGGAGGGATCAGTTGGTGTAGGGGAAACTTCACATGGCCAAACTTGGGGCTGTTGCAGTGATTGAGGGGAGAGGTGATGAGGACCTGAACCAAAGGAGTGATTGTGTAAGTAGAGAAAAGGAGACGTATTGTGGAGGTGTAGACAGCGAGATGAGGATAGTGATACCTCCCATTGCTACCTCACAGGTTTGTTGTGGGCAAAGTGTTCTGTTCCAACTGCAAAGCATGAAATAAATATGAGTTATTGCTATTAATAATATTATTTTATAACAATAATAAGAAGAGACAGCTAGGCATTGAAAGTTGAGTATATTCAAGAAAGGAAGGGGAAGGGCAAGGCAGAACTTTTCAGAGAAGTTGGCTGGATGGAGGGGGATTTGACCTGGCCCCAGTTTGATAGCTGGGGG
>NW_027185804.1:24723676-24725481 GCF_028583685.1 Petaurus breviceps papuanus
CTCCCCGCTCCCACCCTGGAAGCTCAGCCCCCTCTAAACCTGACCTTTCTAAATCCCTTATCTCTCTGTCCATCCTTTCAGTTGTGCCTGACTCTTCATAACCCCATTTGGAGTTTTCTTGGCAAAGATCTTAGAGCAATTTGCCATTTCTTTCTTCAGCTCATTTTACAGATGAGGAAACTGAGGCAAGCAGGGTTAAATGACTTGCCCAGGATCACACAGCTAGTAAGTGTCTAGGTCTAAATTTGAAATCAGGAGCACCAGTCTTCCTGATTCCAAACCCAGTGTTCTATCCATGTTACCCCATAGCTGGCTGGCCCTCTGCATCCCTTAGCCAAATGCACAATTTAATTTTAGGCTGATCCTGCCAGGCTGCCAAGGGGCTGAGGCTGACACAATCTGTAAGAATTAGCCTATATGGAAGTGTGGTACAATGGAGAGAACTTGGGTTGAGAATCCAAAGAGCTGAGAGAGTTAGACAGCACAGTTATCAGAGCACTGGTTCTTCAGATCAGTGGCAAGGCAGATGATAAAACATCTTTGGTGTCAGTTCTATTGATTGAACCATATCCTTTTCTGATGTTGAATCATAGGCAGTGCCAAGGACTTAATGCAGAGAATTTCGTTTCTGGTTCTTCAATAGACGTGGCTACTGAGGAAGTAGGGCCACCTGTCTGGTCATTGAGAGGGAGGTCCATCCATTGAGGGGGAGGTCCATCCAGGCTTTGCTCCCTTGGACTGTGGTGATGCTAATAGATGTAAAAAGGTAATGAATGTGAAAGCACTCTGCAAACTGCAAAGGAAATTCAAGGAAAGAGATTATTTTCCCATTAATATTATTTTCCTGAAAATGTAATTTTATTTTTATTATTATTTTTATTAATTATGGTTAGACATGAGGGCAGTGACTTGGTTGAATCTTCTTTCAATTCCCTTTTATAAGACATATAGAAATGAAGAGTCTTCAGAGTTCATCCAGCCCAACCTTGACAAATACAATCTGAGCCATTTCATTAATGTCGATTTTCAAAAAAAGTCAGGCTATTTTTTAGGCCATGACCAGGACATAGTGTTAGAGTAGGGAATGGTGTGAGTGGAGTGTTCTTCCAGAGACATAAATTTAACAAGGGGAGGGAAAAGTGTCCTGCCAGACTGAGCCCTATCATAGCTGGGTGGGGTTACCAGTCCCATTTTGGGCCATGGTTGGTGAGAAAGTCACAGAGCAGCTATTTGAGTCAGGGGGAAATAAACTAAGCCAGTTCAGAGAATTATCACAAAAATGGCTCCTTCTATAGCCCTCTTCAGCTTACACAGTGCATTCCTCACAACAGCCCCACCAGGAAGGGATGGAAAAGTGGTTGTGTGTGGCCTGGCTTCAATGACGAAAATAATAATATTCGAACTAGCTCATATTCCCCTAATGCTTTAAGATTTACAATATGTTCCCCTAATGGACAACAAGCTGGCCCCCAAACTGAAAAGGAGGAAGATGCAGGCTGGATTGCAGATGGGCTTTTAGTGACCTCAAGCTGCTCTCCTGCTCAAAAACGCATCTTTTTATCACCCATATTCTCCTGATGACCCACTTCTCTCTCTCTCCCTCCTCCTCTCTCTTCCTCTTCTCTCTTCTTTCTCATTCCCTCTCCTCTCCTCTCCTCTCCTCTCCTCTCCTCTCCTCCCTCCCCCTCCCCCCCCCTCCCCTCCCTTCTCTCTCTCCCTCTCTCTCTCTCCCCTCTCCCTCTCTTCTCCCCTCTCGCTCTCCTCTCCTCCCTTTCTCCCACTGGGCCAGTCCCCTTCTCTCTCCC
>NW_027185804.1:24725581-24732340 GCF_028583685.1 Petaurus breviceps papuanus
CCTCTCCTCCTCCTCCTCCTCCTTCTCTCTCATTTCTCTCTGTCTCTGTCTCTCTGGTCTCTCTATCTCTCTGTCTCTGTCTCTGTCTCTCTGTCTCCTAGCAGAGTGCTCAGCATATCACAGGTGCTTAATAAATGCTTGCTAAGGTGAAGGAAGAAACCTAATAGGGTAGAAAGAGCATTGACTCATCTGTCAGAGGACAGAATTTCAAATTTTACCTCTGATGCTTGCTATAAATACGACCATGGACAAGCCACTTAAATTTCTTAGGTGTCAATTTCTTCACTTGTTCAATGAGGTGGCTAGACTGGATGGCCCCTGAGGTCCCTGCTAGCTTTAGACTTATGACCCTTTGAATTGAAGAGAAAGCAAGTAAAAATGAGTTTGGTTTTTTAAAAACAAATTTGAATGAATGGCAGAGTTATCAGAAACCCATTCGATGAGAAGAAAACAGAAGTATGGGTCTCTCTGGAAATTGTGCCACAAGGGACTTGGTAGAATTCAGGACAGAGCTACTGGCTCTTTCCTAGGAGTGACTGACCCCTCAGGGGTGCCCCTGGCTAGGGTCACAGACAGCTGGTTCAGAATAGCCGGCTCTGCGAGGGACCAGCGGTTGGCCTCTGCAGCTGCCCTCAGGCTTGCTCTAGGCACAGAGGAGAAGTCTATACTTCTACAAGGAAATGGTAACTCTGGGTCTGCCCCTCAGGTCTCTGCTTGTCATGACTTCGCCCTGATTCTGAGGAAAACACCCCAGCTTGTGCAACCAGTATGTAGAGTCTGTCACTCACAAGTTCCTGCTGGCCTGCTCTGGAGAAGGTGGCTCAGGGAGACGGTGGCAGGGCCTTACTCATGAAGTGTCGAGGGGCCTGGATGGATGTGACCATCAGGAGATTGGCTTTTAGGGAGACTTTTCCTTTTAACTCAATTCAAAGGGCCTAGCTAGCAGTGTCCATGGAGTCAAGGCTAAAAAGGCAGGATTATGTATCACAGACCTTAGAGGTTGGTCTGGTCCAATTGTTTCATCTTTTACAGGTGAGGAAACAGAGGCAGACAGAGGTTCAGTAACTTGTCCAGGTTTCATGCAGTGAATAGGTGTCTGAGGGCAGATTTGAACTCGGGTCTTCCTGACTCTGTCCACTGGGCCACCAGCTGTCTAAGATGAGAATATTGAGTTTCAGAAAAAGAAAGTGACTCAGGGAACGCCATGCAGGTGAGCTCTGCCACTCAGCTGATGTCAAAGCTAGCCCCCCTCCCACTGCACAAGCTTCCCTGAAGTTTCCCTCTAGGACAGACAGGGTGGTACAATGGAAAGATCTGTAGACCTAATGTCAGGAGCCTTGAATTCTCTCTGGCTCTTCCTTGGATTCTGCTTCTGAACTTGAGACAATCAACTCATGTCTCTGGGATTCAGTTTCCCCATATGCACCAGAGGGGTTTAGGATTGAATGGTTCCCTCTGGATCTAGTCTGGTATAACTCAGCATTATAAATTCCTCTCTATTAAGTCTCTTCAAGTCCTACCGTGTTTCCCCGATAATAAGACACTGTCTTATTAATTTTTTTGGACAGAAAAACACCAGAGGGCTTATTTTCAGGGGAGGGCTTATTTTAATGAACATTGACAGCAATTTTAATAAACAGGTAAATGTGAACAAAAAAGTGTACCTTTATTCAATAATTAATTCAATAAAGAACAGGATGACGTGCTCACTGCTGCAGCTCTGATTGGATGCAGCTCGGAGCGCGGCGTGCGTTTCCCGGGGGGGGGACGGTGCATACAGAGGGTAGCATGTAGCGTGTAGTGCAGGGGATCACCTTCACTACAGTAGCAATCTCAATAGGGCTTATTTTCAGGGGAGGGCTTATTTTAGAGGAATCTTACACAGTAAGGGGAGGGCTTATTTTCGGGATAGGTCTTATTATTGGGGAAACACGGTAGCAGTGGCAGGTAAACTGAGTCAGAGGTAGAAGCTTTATTGTCCTCCTTGGCTAGAGGGAGAAATCTATTCAGGGGCCTTTGTCTGGACAGTGTGTCAACCCCCAGGCCAGCCTTCACCCCTCTGTCCTGTTACCATAGTTTCCAGGGGGTTCCTACCTCCCCCTACCCTCCACCATGTTTCTGTTTCATTCTTTCACCATTGCTGGGAATTCAGTAAGTGCCAGGAACTGACCTCATTGGTCCTGCTCATTGGACAGAGAGGCATCATGGTATAAATAGCCAGCATGACTTGCTAACCCTTGCCAGTTACCCTCAGAAATGCAAACCATATGACCTGGCAGAGAGGCCTTAAGCCCCAGGGCTTAGGAGGGCCCAGCCTCTGCCAGACCTCATTGCAACACCAGGGAATTGGCCAGCATCAAGGTGCAGGAGACCTGGCTGAGGGGAAAGCAGGAAGATCTCCTTGGCCAGTCAACAGACACTCACCACTTCCCCTCCTTCCCCTACTCTTTGTTTTCTGGCCATGCCTCCTCTCTTGCCCTGACTCAGCTCAGCTGAATCATCCCTCCCACAAGTGGCTTTTTAAAAACTCCTGTCTCTACCGCAAAGAACATGGTGGCTTTCGTGCATGCAGTCACAGGCTGTGGGCTTTAAAACTGGGAAGGATCTTCATCAAGTCCAGAAACATTGATGGAGTGACCACTCAGTGTCAGACACTGAATGGATTCTGAATATGACAAAAAATTGATATAAAATTCTTGTCCTCGGGGGTCTCGAGTTCATAGTAAATTACAAAATAAACTATATTACACATCCGGATGATGTCTGAGTATTAAGTTTACTGATTAACCTATCATTCTCCAAAGTAATTACCTTTGCTAAGTAAGACTATTTCTTGATTATATTGATCAGAACTTAGTGTGAACAGGGTATGTAGACCTCCTTGAATCAGCAAAAGTGGGGGTGCCCTGCTGGGTGGGGAGGGAGGAAACAGCACTGGAGTCACACTTTTAAGGAAGCTGGGCAAGTGTGGGATTGGATGATGGTTTGTTATCCAATAGACTATAAGTTGCTGGAGGAATTGTTTTTGGCTTTGTGTCAGGACATAGAGACAGGGAGAGGAAGGGAGAAAAGCATCCCAAGAGAGTTTATCTAAAATGTAAGGTGGAGGATAGTAACACAGGATTAGTCTGGAAAGGTAGACTGTACCTCGATTGGGAAGGGCCTTAAAATCAACCAACAAGCATTTACTAATCACTTACTGTGCGGCGGAAACTGTGTGGAGCGCTGGACACAAAGAAAGGCAAAAACAGTAACTGCCTTCATGGAAAACAACCTTGGAAACCCTTTTGTTTTGTCCTCTCATTTTGGAGCCAGGAAAGAGCTCATTGGACGGTCCTAGGAGATGGCTTGCACCTGAAGCTAGCGCCTCTGAAAACTCCTTTTCCAAATAACCTTTCCAAAGTTGTTTTTTATTCCCCCTTCCCAGAGCTTCAACAACTGATAACTTGACTTCTCTCTCCTCCTAGGAACTTAGTCAATTCAATTCAGCAAGGCAAAAAGAACTGGGTTTGGGGTCAGGAGACCTGGGTTTGAGTCTTGCTTTTTCTGTGTGTGTGTGTATATGTATGTTTATATATATGTATGTATATATATATATATATATATATATATATATGTCAGAGTCTTATTTGTCCAATCTACTTCATATAGCCTATGATTCTGTGAAATATTTCCTAATAGGATTAGAGGTATCAAACATCTGCCCCAAGTTCAACCCTAACCAGATTAAAATGTTATTGGAAAACATTTAACAAAATAAGTAAAAATACAATAGAAAACAGATAATGTTAATCTGTGGTTTTCTAAGTCAATCTGTTGTGGCAGGAATAGTCATATACAGTTTTAGTGACTCCATTTCTATTTGAGTTTGACCTGAGGGACCAAGATAATCTCAGAGATGCTTTAGAAGAAATCTCACAAAGTATCTCTCCTGGGAGGCAGCCTGCAGCTGGGGTCAGACAGATCAGGGTTCAGATTCCTCCCTTATAATTCTGGAGAGAGAGTGCTGGTTACTGGCTACCTGTGTGACTCTAGATAGGTTACTAACCCTCTGGGCAGAGAATTGAGCTCAATGACCTCTAAAGTCCCTCCTGGCTCTGAATCTGTGACGCTGGAAGCATTTGTCCTTTCCCTGTCCCTTAAGGCCTAGGGAATGCAAGAGAAGTTTAAAACATCCTTCCCAAACTCAAGGAGCTTCCAACCTGTTTGCTTAAGTTGGGAGGACACAAATATATAAAATAAGCAAATTTCAAAATGTAGTTTACAGATATCTGTTAATGCCTAATATGTGCCTAGCATTGAGCTAAGCCTGAATTGTATACTTGTATACCCTTGACCAAAGAATGAGTCATTCATCTACAGAGGACCTTAGCTTGAATCTCTGCTACTTGGCATGAGTTTCCAAGTCACATCCCCTCTCTGAGCCTCAGTCTCATTATTTGTAAAATGAGAAGATTGGACAGCCTGAGACCACTTACAGTTCTTGAAAATCTGTGCTCCTTTGTTCCTATCTATTTCTCTCTTTCACTCACAGGGTTTCTTAACCTGGGGCCCATGAACTTGATTTTGCAAATGTGTGTGTGTGTGTGTGTGTGTGTGTGTGTGTGTGTGTGTAGACAGATAGATAACCATATTTCAGTAGAATTGGTTTCCTTTGTAATTCTATGTATTTTATTTTATGAATTTAAAAATTGTTCTGGGAAGGTATTTCTTAGGCTTTGCTCCCCTGCCACTGGGGTCCATGACACAAAAATAATGTTAAGAACTTTACATCATCACTTTACAGTCTACCCAAACCGCTCCTTTTTCTCTTTCTTACATCCAACATTTCATGTCCGCACTATGTGTCTTTTCAAAGGCTGTTCCCTAATCCTAGAACACACTTCCTCCTTACTTTGGTGGCAAAGGACTGTGGGCCAATACTAAGGGTGGGTAGGCCATTGAACCCTTTGCCTTCAAAATACTCGTAGTGCAGGCCTGTGATGGCTGTCACCAGAGAGGAAAGTCTCCTGGAATAGAATCTGGTTTTCTTGGGAAGGAAATGTGCCTCTCTCCATGTTAGTGCCTGGTCCAGAGATCCATTGTCCCTGGGCTGGTTCTGGGTCTATATTCATGTGGGCAAGAGAATAATAACTATAAGAGCAAACTTTACGATTTGCAAAGTACTTTATAAAATATCAACTCATTTTATTTTCACGACAACTCTAGGAGATAGGAAATATTATTATCCCCATTTTACAGATGAGGAAAGTAAGGCAGGCAAAGCTTATATGACTTACCCAGTATCACACAGCTAGTAAGTGGCTGGCTATGAAATCAGATCTTCCTGATCCCAGGTCTATTATACCACTTACTTGCCTTAAGGGATAGGAATTAAGTGCAAATATTGGCGAGGCCTCTAATAACAGAAATATGCTTTTCAAACATCTGGTCAGCTATGAATATATTGGCAGGCCACACTTAACTAACCAGCCAGAAGCTGGTAATCCAGCTCACTTGGGGGTGGGGGCCATTGGGGGTCAGGATTACACAGATCCCTCTCTCTAAGGTTCAATAATGAGCTGTATTTGCTCTCAAAGAGGGATAAAAGTCACTCTCCAGACAGTGGATCTTGATATTGAAATCAGAAATCCGAGTTTCTTTTCACCACCCACTCTTGTGGTCATGCTGAAAAACCCTCTTGTCCTGACATGCGCTTCCCTCACTCCAGAGCTGAAGGAAGGAACTGAGTGGGCTGCCCGACTTTTCCTGAGAGATCAGACGTGAGTCACCCAGCAAGGAAGGCACTGGGGGAATCTTTCTCAGTGAAGAAAACTGAGGGTGATTGGCACGTGGTGGTGGGAGGGCCACGGCCCTGGGAAGGGGGCCCCCTGCCCTTCTAGTCCCCCATTTGTGACCTCCACCTGAGCATGCAGTGGGGCCAGAGGCAGAGCACATTCTTTCTAAGAACCTTCCCATCTAGAACGTTTTGTGAGGTGCTGACTGCTAGCCAAGCTCCCAGCCCATTTCCCCATTTGTATGAGGAGCTCGATTAGATAAGCCTTAAGGTTCCTTCCAGTCTGATTATTTAGATAATGAAAGTCCTAGACTGAGAGGCATCGTATGTCATGGCTGAAAGAACACTGGTCCTGCAATCAGGGAGCCTGGCTTTACATTCTGCCTTAGGTACTTACTAGCTATGTTATCACTGAAAGTCAGTGAATCTGCCAGAACCTCCTTGTTTTGCAGAATCTCTCAGAGCCTTGGTTTCCTCCTCTGTAACACAGAAACAATCATCCTTGTTCTGCCTTCCTCATGAATGTCTTGAGGAAGTCTCTTTGTAAGCCTCAAAGAGCTATATGATAGGGATTGCTATTATCATCCATTTCAGTCATAAGTAAATGGTATGACTAGGTAAACTATGCAAATATATGCCCCAAAGACTTGTGGCTGAGTCAGTGAAGGTGTCTTAGATGCTCTGAAATGTCTTCCATGATTTGTTCATAACTATATAAGTTAGCAAGTGTCTCCTTGGTCCCAGCAAATACTGCCATGATTCCTGAAAATAGCTGTATACCCACTTAAAAAAAAGTTAATCTGACCTTTCTCTCTCTTTCTTCCTTTTTTCCTTCCCTCCCTCCCTCTCTCCTTCTTCTCCCTCCCTCCCTCCCTCCCTTCCTTCCTTCCTTCCTTCCTTCCTTCCTTCCTTCCTTCCTTCCTTCCTTCCTTCCTTCCTTCCTTCTTTCCTTCCTTCCTTCCTTCCTTCCTTCCTTCCTTCCT